>NC_057919.1:30759192-30944192 GCF_018873765.1 Telopea speciosissima | reverse complement strand
AGGAATAACAAAAACGTAGTCACACTTCATAATCACATAAAAAGAAATAAGGGAATAAAAGTGCATCCACATACCACAACCATATAAAAAAAATAAAAGAAATAGAGGGAGAAGAAGAAGAAGATAGAGAGAGATAGAGGAAAGGGAGAATGAGATTAAGGGTTTAGAGAATGAGATACCTTGATGTGCTTGAATACTTGAATAAACTCACCATGGCTTCCTCTTCTAAATCTCCATATCTTGTCATCAACATAGGAACTTAGACTAGGAAGCTTTAAACTAAAACTATTACAACCATTAAACTAGACTTATGAAATCAAAACTAAGAACTTGAAATCAAAACTAAGAACTTAAGCCAAAAAATAGGAAAAGAAGAGAAAATTTCACTAAGTGAATGAAATAAAAATTACACTAAAAAACTGAATTAAAATTGAACTAGAAACTAACTAAAAACTGAACTAAAACTACTAACTAACTCCTTACAACCCGTAGGGTAAGGGGTATTTATAAGAGGAAGAGAGGAGAAGAGAGAAGAGGGAAGTGTAGGAGAAATATTCCCTAAGAAAAGAGAATATTCTCTTCTCCTTCCTCCTTTACAATGCCTTGAATCCTAAGAAAAAGAAAAAAATAGAAAGAAGAAGAAGAGAAGATTGTTTACATAGACTTTCTATTTCTAGAAAAGTAAACTTCCAATTCTAACAAGTGCTTCATTTTCTTTGTAGATATCTTCTCCAAGCAATAAAATCAAAGCATCTTTGATTGTTCAACTTTCCATAGGTGAGAGAATATCTTTCAAAATAAATCTATCCCAAATAGAATTTCAGAAGTGCCCTTGAGAAGTTGGAGGAGAGAGAGAGTAAGGGTGATGACTAGGATTCCTTCAAGAATAAATAAAATATCCATTCTGTCTTTCAGAAAACGTGGAGCATGGGGTACTTATATAGTCCTCACCATTGTGTTCCTTACGAAAAATCACCCAAAATAGACCCAAATTTCGTCCAATTTGGAGTTCGGGAGCCCAAGATATCTCAAGTTGAAGTTGGACTGTCCAGAGCCCTCCAAATGGAATCTTTCGGGTACAGGAAATATAACTTCTGGTTATTGCGTTAAGGCTCCTAGAATCCGAACTTTCGCTTCACTTTATCTCCGGCCGACTGTCAATAATTGCAAATAAACCCCTACAGACCATTTTCACGCCGTTACGGAAACGGCCGTAACTTCTTCGCTTCAACTCGGAATCAAGTGTCGTTTGAACCGTTACAAAGCTGACTCGATGGGCTACCCATCCAAGCCATTAACACCTTTAAACAGCTTAAAAACATTTCCTTAGCATCATCTCTTCCATTTTCACAAGAAATCACCTACAACCTGAAAAGCACAAGAAAGCACCGAGTAACTCTGTCCAATGTGATAAAATGTATGCTTTATGCCCTAAGATTTCACACATAAATGTGCTCATCAGATGAGATGTGGAGCGGCTTGGATTCCATGCCACCAGACCTCGTCTAAAATAGGTTATACCACAAGCAAAATTGTTATATTGGTCTAGACACACCAGCAAGATCTGTTTGCAGCACCCTAGCGGATGGAGGCTGGTAACCGTAATACACGTGCGTAGATTTTGGATCCCGGGATCTGAGGAAAGGATCTCCCTTTTTTGAAGGGTTTCCTAATCCGAGCGCAGAGGGACCACCTTATAAAGACAAAAAGCCATCTGGTGGATCCAAGAAAGGATCGGAGAAAGTAGGCTGGGGAGAGAAACTTGAATAAATAGGGGTCCTTGTACCCATGTAGTTCAATTCGAGTATTCCATTAATAGAGAAATCAAGAAACCCTAAAGAGTGATCTTCGTTTTCCATAATCGTTTCTAGTCTGATCCTACTTTTAAGGTTGCAGTGTTTGAGGAACTCCCTCGAGCACATTTTGTGAAACATTACTCAACTCATTTTTTAAGCAAACCGACTTTATGGTTTTTTGAAAAATAAATAAACACGCTAAGTTTGTTTTGACTCGGGTAAAAATACTGAGTTTAATTTAACTTGGATGATCTATGACCCAGTCTCATCATTTTTAACCTTGACCTACTTTACATGACTCTTGACCGGATTTTCAAAAAATTTGACTCGATTTGGATGACTCGCCTAAGTCAAAACCCAGTTTTCCAACTATGAAATGTTGTACTGAAAATCCCTCAGCCAGCGTGGTGTGGCTGGAATAAAACATGACACCCTTGCAAAGTTCTGGCGGCTTAGAGTTCTACTCGTGCCCCGGTACTCCGAGGACTTCTCAAGGATAACAGACCAAATGACCTTGACAATGGACTGGAATTGCACTTCAAATTACTTGATGTGAACAATCTATAGTGCAAATCGTAAGGGTGCATAAAGCAAAAACAAGAAAAACCTTAAGTTCACACCATCATAAAAGGAAAAGAAAACAGTACAAAGAAAATAAAGATAAGTAAAATGCAGGTTTGTTGTGTGATTGATTGATGCCCTCTTCCTTGCTCCTCCTGCTTATTTTATATGGTAAGGATAACCATAAGGAACGGTTTCCTTGATTACCGGCCACAACCGCGCCATGTTCAGGCTAACATACCTTCCCAGCCCAAATTACTGAAAACCACCAATGGTAACCGTCTATCATCTTAGCCGATGAAACCAACCTTGACCGAAAAGCACCATGATGCCTCGGTCAACCCACTTGGTCGGGGTGCCCTGTGGCCAAGTGCCCTCACTTGACCGTGAAGTAGTGGAGTAAAATTTGGACGTAAACAATGACCCTCCCGAGTTGGGAGTTCGATTCAAGGAGCCCTCGAAACTCGTGCCTGCTCCAATTTTGCTCAAAATATCTTCTACTGTGCCGTAGTCTAATGTGATTGTAACCGCTAAAAATTGCTAGCTTGGGCATGTAGCCCAATCTTGTTCTGGCACTCTCGCCTTTTGGGTTATCCTCGCTGTTTCCCAAGGCAATCATCATTCCTCCTTCGAGTTTCAAAAATGAAACCCTTCTTAAACCACTTGGCATTCCTGGTTGCGTGATAACCTTTCACCTTCCCTCTCATTCTCTCTTCTTCCTTAGACCATCGCACTTTCCAGCCTAATCCTCTACAACTTGTAGGAAGATGACTCCAAAGGAAGACATCGGCGACTCCCAAATGGCCGCTGATAAGCTCTAGCCAAAACGTGCCGACTTGCACCCTATCGTGAACCTGGAAGTACTCATTCCGTGTTTTGGAAACTTCATGCTGAGTCTAATCTTTCAAGATCCCTCAACCACTCAGTTCATCAAGAACTTCCCCTCTCACCCAGACAACCGTCTTTTGTTCCATCAGGGTATCCCAATCACTCTGAAATACAAGCCTGTCGCTGTGAAGTGACACTGGGCTGGCATGTACACTGAATGGAATGACTGGGTGAAGAGAATTCTGCTGCTAAAGAGAAAGTCTAGAAGGAGCTTGGCATTTATGATGCCATTCTCATGTCCACCGTCCACTATCCCTGTGATGGTGACCTTCTCCATGCTGCTCTTCATTTCTGGTCCCGTTCGACCAACTATTTCCATTTTAGTTTCGGGGTGATGAGCCCAACTCTTCTGGACGTGGGAATACTCCTGGGCCTAAAATCTGCCGGAGAAGAGATCAACGATAGCTTTGATTGTTCTAGGGTAGATTGCGATTTGAACCTTACGAAGAATGCCAGCTACACTTCCTATCTCATTCAGTTCCAGAAGCAAAGCGGCCCAGTGAACAAACAAGAGTATGTAGGCTTCCTGCTTTCCTGGATCTATCGCTGCCTTATCTGTACTCGGGCCGACAAGATCACCAAGGCTTACCTCGGCCTTGCAAATACCCTGGCCGCTGGCCAACTTGTAAATCTTATTGCGTTTATACTCTCCTCTCTATATAGAGGATGTAATGGCCTTGTTGAGTTTGGCTTCGCCCATGATGGAGGCCCACTTTAGGTTCTGCAGTTCTGGCTGAACGCCTATTTTCCAAAGTTCAGTCCTTCCTCGCTGGCCAAAAATTTTCCAGCCATTGGCTTTAAGTTACTTCGCCCGCCATTGTTACGTTCTCCCACAGATTGTTTTCATTTCTTCTTTTGTCTCAAGGATACTCGCCCTTCAACCTCTTTTACCCCATTTCACTCATCTAAGAGTTTGCTTGACTGGCTGGGTGAAGCCATTGCTGATCCGATCGCGCATGGGGATCTTTGGGGCTCCTTTCTAACATGCCGAGACCTCCATTACAGGGTGTTTCTTGAGCATAACAAGAATAACATGTGTAGCACGAAGTCGTACAATCCTCAATTTCTGGCCCGTCAATTTGGTCTTACACAAGCCATTCCAGTCCCCTGTTACTTTTCAATTTCTGAAGGTGGCCCTGACCGGCACCTCTTAAAGGATTATGATAGTATTGGAGATGTGACTCTCCTGAGCGGCATAGCCCTTTCCGCTTTTCGGCCATGCTATTTCTCTCCTTTGCCTGCTACTACTGAAAGCTTTGATGCCTGATGGACCCAATACTACTTTCGGTCCAGTGATGATGATGCTGAGGCCTGGGAGGACTGCCAATCTTCTACCTCTGGCCAAGTCGACTCCAAGAGTTCAGGTCTTCCATCAAAATCAAAAAATGGCCGGTAACAAGTGAAGGTAATGCCTCTTTCATGTCCTTCAGATTACTACTAAGTATAAGATCCTTTCCTAACTGCCTTATACCTTTGTCGATTGGCCTCTTGCTGCAAATGTACTAACCTTGACCATGGATTCTGAGAGTGAAGAAAAAGACGAGAAAGGAAAAGAGAAAGTGAATGAAAAAAAAATAGCAACCCCTCAAACGGCTTTGCTGGGGAACGGTCAGCAAGAAGGCCGACAATGAAGAAGCCATTGATAGTGAGGACCACATCCCACTAAAAGCTGTGATGAAGCGCCGCTTGCTACTCAGGCATGACTCTTAGCCGAGTCAGACGAAGGTGAAAAAGTAGCAAGACGAAGAGGTCGATAAAGCCATCTTATCCAACCTTTCTCGGTCGAGTTCAAGCAAGTCCACGTCCTCAACCCTCAAATCTGGTGTGCAGAAGGATCCTCCTGTGCCAGCTGCCCCACTCTCACCTCCTGTCAAGCAAAGCTTCAGTACGGCCTCCCCTGCGAAGTCTATTGGGGAAAAAAGTCTGCTTGCCCCTAGAGAGTTTTCTTTTCCAGTCGCTCCTCACTCTTCTTTGGCAGGATAGATCTGAGTGTGGCCTCCCCTATGAAAAGTGTTGGGGAGCAAAGCCTAATGAAGCTATCTCTACCAGCGTCAGGGCTGACTGTCGCTGTTGAATCCATTATCCACCTTGCTGTGGTCGCACCCAGCACTGTCAAGCCATCTTCCTCCAATGAAATAGAAACTATGATTCCGCAGATAGCCCAAGCCTCAGAGAACCAGTCACCCTAGTTGCTTCCAATCCGGGAGGAAGAAGAAGGTGAAGCCATGCCTCCAACGAGGATCGCCTCACAGGTACCTCTTTTGTCCTTGTCTTCATCTTGGCAGTAGGACTGGAGCAATCCTAACTTTTAAAATTTGTTGTAGGAAGAGAAAGAAGATGATCTGGTAACCCTACTGTTAAACTCCCTGGATGACCTCCTTGCTATGGGTTCTCCTGCCGCCCTCACTGCTAAAGAAGTTGAACTTACACCACCAGGCATGCCTAAGGTTGTGGTGGCGTGGAGAACCTTGGGCGAAAGCAGCATCCTCTCAGTTGAGCAAATCCTTGCCCAGAATAAGGCCAAAACCATGATCGACGCTCTCTAAACCATCATACCCAATCCAAGCTCCAGCCTCGAACAACACATCATGGCTCAAAGCTACATGGAACTCCTGCACCTGATGGTCAATAGCGTGCCCCCTGCATTTCAGGCATTAAAGGACAAAGGGAAAAACTCCAGGCTGAAGGCTGAGAAAAATGCATAACTCATAACCCTCACGACCGAGTTGCGTGGATACCGTCAAGAGTTGACAGGGCTCGAGGCTGAGTTGGCCAATTTGGAGCGCCGAAGAAAGGTTGTGTCAGAAAAACTAGAGTGGGTCAAGGGTGCTCTAGCCACCGAAATCTCCTTGGCCACTACCAAAAAGAAAGTATACCACACCATCCTGGCAACAGAAGAGAAACTCTGGCGCCAGGTAACCTTTGCCCGATAGGAGATAGCCAGGGTTGAGAAGCTGCTGGAGCAAGTCCAGGGAGACCTGGAAGGCAAACCTGGGACCGTATGATGTCATTGAGAGCTCACTCTTTTGCTTGGCCGATCTACCATGATCTGGCTCTTGGTACTTGTTATCTTGTGGTGGCCGATTCTGTCTCAGCTTGAACAATCTTCTTTTTTATTTTTCCTACGTGGCCGATTCTCGGCCTTAGGTCATTTTGTTGCCTCCCACATTGTTGGGTGGTACCTTTTTAAGTACTTGCCGTTCAATGGCCTTAATTGCACTTGGCCATCCACTGTTCTCAAATGATACGCCCTACCCTTCAAGACCTGATGCACAACAAATGGCCCTTCCCAGGTGGGCGACCATTTCCCAAATCTTGGATCCTTGCATCCGATAGGTAATATGGCTTTCAATACCAGGTTTGACTCAGCGAATGCCTTAGACCTGACCTTCTTGTCATAGGCCTTAGCCACTTTGACCTTTTGAGCCTGAACCCGGTTGAGGGCCAACAAACGCTCTTCCTTTAAATAAAGTTCAGCCATTATGGAATCCTCATATTGATTGGGGATCATCTTGTATTGCCTTGCCACCCGTAGAAATTTTATGGTCAATTCCATAGGCAAAATGGCATCATGACCAAAAGTTAGCGCATAGGGGGTAGTCCCTATTGCTATCCTCTTTGAGGTCCTAAAAGCCCAAAGAACCTTTGACAACATCTCTGCCCAAGACCTTAGATTATCATTAATGACCTTGGATAAATTCGCCTTAATAACCTTGTTGCTTGCCTCGGCCTGATCGTTGCCTTGCACATAATAAGGAGTCGAGAAGGTGATGGTCATACTATACTCCTGAGAAAATTGAGATACTTCTCCCCCAGAGAAGACTAACCCATTATTGCAAGGAAGGGTCTCAAGCAGACCGAAATGGTGTATTATCTTGCGCTTCACAAACCTTATCACATCAGTCTGGCTAACTGACTTCATTGGCACGGCTTTCACCCATTTGGTAAAGTAGTCAGTTGCCACGATAACGAATACGTGCCCCTAAACCGATGGGGGAGTAACCTTTCCAATCAAGTCAAGAGCCCATCCTCTGAACGGCTATGGCTTAACGATGAGATGGAGCAGTGTCGCAGGCACTCCTTGCATGGGCGCATGCCTTTGACAAGCTTGGCACCCCTTCGCATACCTGATGTAATCCTATAGAATAGTTGGCCAATAATAACCGTGGCGCCTAAGCAGCCATCTCATCTTAATTCCAGCTTGGTGGGAGCCACAAATCCCCATGTGTGCTTCGGCCATAACAAGCAGAGACTCATTCAGACCTAGGCATTTGAGAAGGAGATCGTCCTAGCTGCGTTTAAATAATTCTTCTCCCAATAACAGATAATTCAATGCATGATACCTCATCTTCCAGTCTACTTTGGCATCAGGGTTCTGGAGGAAGTGAATGACCAGAGACCTCCAATCTGGTCGAACCTCATCCAAATACCCTACCTCAAACGCTTCATCCTCCAAAACGGATGAGAAAGTCTTTCTTTGGATGATGAACACTTTTTCCACCTCGCCTTTTGAAAATGAAAAGCTTGAAGCAGCTTGGGCTAGGCCGTTTGCCACACTGTTCTCTGCTCGTGGAATATGCTTGACCGTGGTGTCATCGAACTTGCTCAAACATTGCTGAGCCAAAGATAAATATGGAAGCAAAGTTTGGCTTTCACAATGGTATTCTTTGGCCAAATGCCTAATGACTAACTGGGAATCGCCGATGATTTTGACATTCCAGACTCTCATTGCACTGACGGTCTTAAGGCCAATTATCAAGGCTTCATACTCGGCCTAATTATTTGTGCATGGAAAACAAAGCTGGAAGGTGAGGTGGGTCTCAACGCCAGCGGGGAATACCAGCGCTATCCCTGCCCCTGCTGAGGCGTTAGTCCTAGAGCCATCAAAGAATAATTTTCAGGGTGTCTCTGCGACGGCGTTCACTCCCTCACTTACGCCTACCTCCCCTAACTCTAGTGGGGGATGCACTGCGAGGTAGTCGGCTAAGGCCTAACGTTTGACCAATTTTTGGGGAACATACTGAAGTGAAAACTTTGTTAAGGCCATCATCCAATTTCCTATCCGCCCCCTTATAATCGGCCTAGAGAGCATATACTTGATGACATCTGCTTGACAAAGAACTAACACCCTCGTGGGTAACAAATAGTACCTAAGTTTGGTACAGGCGACATACAATGCCAGCAAAACTTCTCAATGGGCACGTACTTCCTTTCCACATCGGTCAAGGCACGGCTTAAATAATAAATAGCCTGTTCAAAACCGATCTCATTGTCCTGAGCGAGTAGACTGCCGATCGACTCAGTTGAGGCCGAGATATACAACTTGAGTGGCACTCCTTTCCATGGTGGCATCAATACAGGGGGTTGGTCAAATAGCATTTAAGCTCCTCAAAAGCCAGCTGGTGCTCAGCCCCCAACGAAATTCGTCAGTTGACTGAAGTCATAACAACAGAGATAACATCCTGACCCGACCAGTGGAGTTGGAGATAAACCTCCTAAGAAAGTTGATCCGCCCCAAGAACTTCTGAAGCTCCTTCTTGTTCCTGAGAGCTGACGTCTGCATGATTACCTTAGTCTTATTCTTATCGACCTTAATTCCTTTCTGGTGAATGAGGAAACCGAGGAAATTCCCTGCTGACACCCCAAAAGCACACTTAAGGAGATTCATCTAAAAGGTCCTCCGGAGGTGCTCGAGGCGCTCCCCTTGACTTATAGACTTGACCACGACATCATCGATATATACCTTCAAGAAAAGGCCAATCATGTCGTGGAAAATGAGGTTCATTCCCCTTTGGTAGGTGGCCCCAGTGTTCTTCAAATCAAAGGGCATCATAACCCACTCGAACGTCTCAAGGGCCCCGGGATATCTAAAGGCCGTTTTGGACACATCCTCTTCGGCAATGAATATTTGATTGTACCCTGAGTGACCATCCATAAATGATAGAATTTGGTGTTGCGGCCGAATCGACCATCATATCTACCATCAGCATTGGATACTCATCCTTGGGTGTCGCAGTATTCAGGTCTCGGAAGTCTATACAGACCCTCAACTTCCCATTCTTCTTAAGGACGGGGACGACGTTCGCTAGCCACTAGACATAGCGAATTGGCCGAATAAACCCTGCCTTAAGAAGCCTCTCAATCTCGTCCTTAATTTTTTCTACCACCTCAGGCGCCCTGCGCCTAGGGAGTTGCTTGACCGGTTTACATCCTTCCAGGATGGGTAAGCGATGCTCTACAAGACTCCGGTCTAATCCAGAAAATTCGGTATAATCCCAAGCAAAACAATCTTTATATTCCATTAAAAGGTTTACAATTGATGCCCGAAACCCTGGATCGAGTAAGCCACTAACAAACGTCGCCCTCTTGACATCCCCAGAGCCTAAATCAATCTCCTGGAGTGGATCTTGGACCTCGGCTAGCGTCTCCTCCATCTTGGGTGGCGCCGGCCGGAGGTGCTTCAATTCCAAACCTTGACTTGGGCCCTCACCATTTATAGAGCACTAGCCATATGGGCCGAAGCCGGAACCAAGCATTGTTCCAGATTGTAGAGGCTCAGCCTTTTTATATATCTACTGCTATGCCTTCCTTCTTAGATCTCCTATCCATCAAACTTCACTTTGCAGTGCAAGCCCGTCAATGCCTGACGGCCTAACGATCCCAGAAAGGGCGTACCTCAACTGTTCAGCATCCTCGGCCATTGTCTAGGACGTTGCCATTGACATCGGTCTTCCGTCCTGGTCCTGACCAAAGAACGTAATGGGGGTAATCTCTCCACCATAAAGCCTAGTTCTGCGTGATTCGCGTTGATGAGGAAAGGCCTGCTGTCGGTACTCACCCACTCAATCTTTCGTTTGTCATTCCAGAAGACCAACACCTAATGGAGAGACGATGGGATGCAGCTGTTGGCGTGGATCCAATCTCACCCCAATAAAGCATTATAGTTAGCATCGGCATCCATGACAAAGAAAACGGTTAAGGACTCTTTTCCCCCAATCCTGAGATTAATCGGGAGTATGCCTTTTGTTTTGAAAGCCCCGCCCAAAAATTTGGTAACTGAGACGTCTGCCGACAAGAGCTCAGCCTCGTCATGGCCCAGACGCTTTAACATCCTTGAGGGGAGTATATTTACCGTGGCTCTATTATCAACCAAAACTCGCGAAATAGACTTACCGTTCATCTGGACGTTGATGTACAAAGGCTTCAAATGTTGTGTCATCTCTTTGCTTGGCTTCTCAAAACTCACGCTCCACTGGGTGGACTGCTGCCCCTTGGCCAAAGGTCCTGGGTCCGTCACGCCGACCGTCAACAAACCATGAGAAGCGGGGCCTTCGACTATGCTTTCAGGGTCAACACCCATAATCAGAGGACCACCGTCCTCTTCCTCAAACTCCTCATCAACGATATCCACCACCTCACAACTTGACTGGTACATTTGTGGTAGAACGTAAACCATGTTGGTCTGGGCCTTGAACGGGATTGGGGTCTTAACCGGAATCGTACCGATCATCATGGTTTGGATGTATCGTTGAAGCTCTGAATCATCGGTGTGCTCCTGCTCTGAATAATTGGATGTCCCTTTCCTGGGGGAAGAGGACCCGGACTCAGTCAACCCCTTCTCTTCTCCTGCCAAGGCAAGACAACCCAAGGCCAGCTGTTGATCTACTTCAAAATGTACCTCAGATTCTTTGCCCCGTTCTGGGGCCACAGGCTTTGTCTCGGCCAACACCTTCTCCTTCCCCTTTGAAGGGGGCTTGACTGTCTGTTGGCTGCTTCCTTTGCCGGCCTCAGGATGGCCCACGGAGAGCGAGGCCCCTTCATGGTCATCCCTCTCCCTCGGAGCCCTGTGTGTCTGTCACCTCCGCTCTTCCTTGGATGGGAAGGCTTCTATGCGACCGGGCGGTTCTTCAAACTGGCGACGCGCTGCTGCTTGCTACCTTTGCCATCTGCGTTTCTGGGTTCTGGTCATCCTCCTCCCTTGATTGAAAGGGAACTTTGGATGTCTCACCACATTCTAATGATAGTCCCTCTTAGTATTTGATCGGGGAGTCACCATCCTAGGTGGATAGGGAGTGAAAAACCTTCTTGGTGAGCCCTCTCGTGCCACCTACTTTGGTATGGTGATAGCAAATTGCAAATCCGTTGGCACCACTGCTGACGGCCTTGCCACACGGTCCTTAGTTGATGACAGTGGCCACTGCCTTCCTTTCGGTCGCTGGTTGGTCGGGCGGTGTGACCTCTTTAACGGTAACCGGCCTTCGCATCCTGCTCCTGTTGTTGGTAGGGACTCTCGCCCGACTGCTCATGTTAGACCAAGTGGTGGGATACCTGCCTGACGACTTAGTCGTAGGCTCCCGCAGCCCGTGCTTAGCCTCACCGCTTGGCTAATTGTCCACCGAAGGAGCGCTTGACTCCGGCCTAAGGCTTATTCTCGTACAACTTCTTATAATGCACACAAACCCCCCATTGGAACCATTGGTCTGGCAGTGGGTCAATGGCCTCCGGGCCGACTCCTTTCTTCTTCTCCTCGGACAAATGCTGGAGATGCTTCAACGTGACTAACGGCTCCTTCCTCTTGAGTAGGCGCAGCTTTGATAGGTGATGAGCACATTTATGTGTGAAATCTTAAGGCATAAAGCATACATTTTACCACATTGGATAGAGTTACTCGGTGTTTTCTTGTGCTTTTCAGGGTTTAGGTGAATTATTATGAAAATGGAGGAGATGATGCTAAGGAGATATTTTTAAGCTTTTTCAAGGTGTTAATAGTATGGATGCATAGCCTATCGAGTCAGTTTATAGCGGTTCAAACGACACTTGATTCCGAGTTGAAACGAAGAAGTTATAACCGTTTTCGTAACGACGCGCGAAAATGGTGTACAGGGGGTTTATTTAAAATTATTAACAGTCGGACGGGGACAAAGTGAAGCGGAAGTTCGGATTCTAGGGGCCTTAACAAAATTATCAGAAGTTACTTTACTGTACCCGAAAGATTCCATTTGGAAGGCTCGACAGTCCAACTTCAACTTGAGATATCTTGGGCTCCCCTAACTCCGAATTGGACAAAATTTGGGTCTATTTTGGGTGATTTTTTGCAAGGAACACAATGGTGAGGCCTATATAAGCACCCCATGCTCCACGTTTTCTGAAAGATAGAATGGGTATTTTATTTATTCTTGAAGGAATCCTAGTCATCACCCTTACTCTCTCTCTCCTCCAACTTCTCAAGGGCACTTCTGGAATTCTACTTGGGATAGATTTATATTTTTTCATCTATGGAAGGTTGAAAAATCAAAGATGCTTTGATTTTATTGCTTGGAGAAGATATCTACAAAGAAAAGGAAGCACTTGTTAGAATTGGAAGTTTATTTTTCTAGAAATAGAAGGTCTATGTAAACAATATTCTCTTCTTCTTCTTTTTTTTTTTTTTTTTTCTTAGGATTCAAGGCATTGTAAAAGAGGAAAGAGAAGAGAATGTTCTCTTTTCTTAGGGAATATTTCTTCTACACCTCTATCTTCTCTCTTCTCTCTTCTCCTCTCTTCCACCTATAAATACCCCCTACCTCTCTTGTAAAAATTGCTCATTCACTTAGTGAAATTTCTTCACTTCTTCTCCTTCTAATTTGTGATTTTTGGCTTTTCTAAGTTCTAGTTTGCTTTTAAGATTTTTAGTTAATGGTTATAATAGGTTTAGTTTATGCTTTAATTTCAATTTAAGTCTTCAATTGGATTGTAAGTTCTTAATTCTAGTTTAGGTTTTAAGCCTTCCAGTCTAAGTTCTTAAGTTGATGACAAGACTTGAAGATTTAGAAGAGGAGGCCATGGTAAGTTTATGCAAGTATTCAAGTTTTTCATTCATGCAAGCACATCCAGTTTTACTATCTAAACTCTCAATCTCATTCTCCATCTCATGCAAGCACATCCAGGTTTTACTATCTAAACTCTCAATCTCATTCTCCATCTCCTCTATCTCTCTCTATCTTCTTCTTCTTCCCCCTCTATTTCTTTTATTTTAATTTTATATGGTTGTGGTTTATGGATGCATTTTTATTCCCTTATTCTTTTTATATGGTTAGTATGTATGGCTGCATTTTTATTCCTTTCAATTCGCTTTAGTTTGATAGGTTAGATGCTCATGTGTTAGGACGCCGATTTAATCCCTTAATTTTGTTAGATGCTTATGAGTTAGGATGCATTGATTTTCGTTAGTTTAATTAGTTTAATTTAACACTTTAATTTGGTTCACTTTGCATTACTTTTAAGTTAGTTAAATAGAGTGGCGTATATTTCCTCGTGTTCGACCCGTAGCTACGATTGACCCGTACGCTTGCGGTTTTATTTTAACTCAAACAACAGGTTATCATCCACCATGTTAACCGATGGGAAAGGGTCCTCATCCACCAGCATGACGCCTTTCCCCTTGTCTGGGAACTTCAGGCGCCTGTCATTAATAGCTTTCTGCAATGCCATACACAAATCGATACAGCCATTAGTATTATGAGTAAAAGAATTGTGCCACTTACAATACCTTTCACCCTTGATCTCCCCGATTGAAGGTATATGATGTCCTTCTGATAGCTTGATCTGCTTGTCCTTAAGGAGATGGTCAAAAATCGACTTGGCCTTGGATATGTCGTAAGAATATTGGGTCCTACTATCTAGATTCCTGGCCGGAGTCGGCTTTGGCAGTGGGCTTGCCCCTATGCATTTGCCCATGGGAGACAAAGCCTTGCACATGTAGGGCTTCCCCGAGACGATTTCGGTGATGCTAACCTCGCATTCCTCATCGGCCTTAAAATCCAAAAAGTTAACTGAACTGGGAGTAGTAGCCCCCATAATTGCCAAAGCCGGTTGCTTATAGTAAGTTCCTAAGGACGAGGCCCTTCGGTCTTCCTCCTCCTTGAGGGGCAACTCGTAGCTGGTTGCTTGGTATATAAGTTGACTGAGGTCTGGGATTTCTTGACTAGCAAAATGCTTCCACAGTTCGAAGGAAAGCCCGCCGAGAGCCATCTTAGCGTATTCTGGCTCTTGTAAAATAGTTGGGCACTTGTATCGTGCCAACTTGAATCTATTGACAAACTTAACAACTTATTCGTCCGACAATTGGCACATACTTGCCAAATCCACTATGGAGACGAGGGGGTCAATCCGGTAAAACTGAGCATGGAACTGATCCTCCATCTCACACCAAGTTTGGATCGAATCAGCCGGTAGGTTGATGTACCAAGTGAATGCTGATCCGGTCAGAGAGTTTGGGAACAACCTAAGTTTCATGACTACGTTAGCCCCGAAGTTCCCACACTGGACAACAAACCTTGCTATGTGCTTGACGGTGGACATATTGTCCTCTCCCGAGAACATAGCAAACTCTAGAATCTTCTGATTATACCCAAAATCCAACTGGTTGTAATGCTCAGGGTAAGGCTTCCTATACACCGTCCGAGTAATAGGCCGAAACAGGGATTAATTTGCTCTTGGATCAACTGGGTCAAATCTACCTGATTAACAAGTACCTGATTGGCTTGATCCGCAAACAACGGTTGCCTCTACCGAACCTTTGCTTACCCCTCATTGGGAGGTGGGGGAAAGTGACCGGTATATGGCCATTCTGGCTTTGGCATATTCATCCTGGGCACCGTCGGCCTTTGATAAAAACTCATACTCGTGTGCCCAAGGTGCTCTCCTCCAACAGCCTGGGGACCTGCTGTTGGACCAATCATGGTGACCGGCACAGTCGGATTCCAGATCTGCAACGCTAGAGCAGTAACCCCATTCTGAGGGGGTGACATCCTAACTGTCGCGCACTTGGACGTGCTGGCTAGCTAGATAAACTACCGGCTTAACTGAAAACGCTGGGGTAAAACCCCTGAGTGGTTGGCA
The DNA here is from genome assembly GCF_018873765.1 of Telopea speciosissima. Classification (NCBI taxonomy): domain Eukaryota; kingdom Viridiplantae; phylum Streptophyta; class Magnoliopsida; order Proteales; family Proteaceae; genus Telopea; species Telopea speciosissima. Next base: position 30,929,067 of record NC_057919.1, on the reverse strand, counting down.
GACCGATTCCAGTCCCTATCGCACTGCCAACTTGAACGGCTGGGGTCTGGCCTATACATAGTTGGGTAATTTGAGGCGGCTGCTGTTGGGCCAGAAACAACGTAAACAACTCTTCGAACCGGGCCTAGGTGCCATTGTAGGGCTGGGCCATGGATGCCACGATGGTTTTCATGTCTTCTATCCCAGTTTCTAGGCACCCTTGTGTCTCGATGACCGTGCGGGCCTACCCCTGCAACAGCGCAGCCACGAAAGGGGGCACAGCAGCATCCAACTGTTGCTCACCCTGGGTGACTAGCTGATCAACATTACCACCATCAGACTCATCAGTGTTGCTATCCTCGTTGCGTTAACTCACTCTGGTATTCACCATTACTATCGAGTGTCCCACCGGGCATGCCAAAAATGTTGTATTGAAAATCTTGCAGCCAGCGTGGTGTGGCTGGAATAAAACAAGACACCCTCGCAAAGTTGTGGCGGCTTAGAGTTCTACTCATAGCCCAGTACTCCGAGGACTTCTCAAGGATAACAGGCCAAATGACCTTGACAATGGACTGGAATTGCACTTCAAATTACTTGACGTGAACAATCTACAGTACAAATCATAAGGGTGCATAAAGTAAAAACAAGAAAAACCTTAAGTTCACACCATCATGAAAGGAAAAGAAAACAGTACAAGGAAAATAAAGATAAGTAAAATGCAGGTTTGTTGTGTGATTGATTGATGCCCTCTTCCTTGCTCCTCCTGCTTATTTTATATGGTAAGGATAATCGTAAGGAACGGTTTCCTTGATTATCGGCCACATCCGTGCCATGTTAAGGCTAACACACCTTCCTAGCCCAGACTGCTGAAAACCACCAATGGTAACTGTCTATCGTCTTAGCCGATGAAACCAACCTTGACCGAAAAGCGCCATGATGCCTCAGTCAACCCACTTGGTCAGAGTGCCTTGTGGCCGAGTGCCCTCACTTGACCGTGAAGTAGTGGAGCGAAATCTGGGTGTAAACAGATAAATAGTTGATTTATTACATAACATAAAAATATAGACAATAAACTATAAAATAATACGGAGAAAATTTGCCATCACCACACTATCTTAGGGTTCACAAACCCCTATAGGGTTTTAGCATGTTCCTCAAAATACTCTCCAGATTGACCCTCCTACGCGCATCTGAAGCACCACGGTGAATAGATTCCCATTCTCTGTGGCTTTCACCTATAGCACGAATATAGCACCAAGGTTATTCTGGTTTTCTCACTTCTTAGAGAACTGACATTCATTCGCTGCATTTTAAGGTCGGAGCTCCCTTGGTTGAGTAATGTCAAGTTGCCGAAACTAAGCATTTATGGGATTTGTATTGTTTGCCAAATGACAATTGACTTGGTCTAGAACCAGAACCCCTTGTCAAATTAATTGTGGCTTGGATGTTCTAATCAGTGAGTCCCACATATGGGAGGTACATCACTACAGCTCATGGTAGTCCAAACTAAGCTTTCCTTAGTTTCTAACTTCTATCTTAATAAGTCGCTCACATTAATAGACTTTTTTAGTTCTTTTTAATTCCATTAATTATTCAAATTCAAAATTTTAAAAGCCTGAACATGCAGGCCCGATATATATTCTAACTGTTGGATAGGAGATTATGCAGATTGTTCCCTTGTCAAATTTCAAAGTGAAACTTAATAGGAATTTTTTTAAGCTATTCAAATCTTTTTCAAAATTGACCTGTAATGTGGGTTAATGCTTTTGGGCTTAAATCTTACAATATTAATCAAGAAGTACATTTTTTTTAACCCAAATATTATCTGGGATCTGGGGAAGCCCCTAAAGCTTTATTAAAAATAGAAATATAAACAAAATACAAGGGGGGGGGGGGGAGGGGGGACATAACCCGCCTTACCCTTGCCCAACGAGACAAAAGGAACACTCTCACAACTCATGCCTTTCCAAAATCCAGAAACCCAAACCCCAATCAAGAAAAAAACAACTAATATCGGAAAACTGGTAAATCAGCCTTATCTTCTCTGAGGATGCGGGAAAGATCAGCAGGAAGCTCCCTTTGCGACCGGAATGATGTACTACGTTCTGACTTGCAGGCTAGGTTTGCAAGAAAATCAGCAGCGTGGTTACTCTCTCTATATGAAAAAATCATGTTCGCTTCCAGGCTATCAATCAAATGAATAGCTTCTTGGAACCAAAACGATCTCATAGAGATAAGCTGAACAATGGTTTTGGAATCCGAGTTAAAATGGCAAAACGTGTGGCCCATGTTTAGCACACATGCGAAGGCCATCCACGAGAGCTCTCAACTCTGCTCCGGTATTGGAACAAACGCCACAGGAATTAGCAAAAGCCATAAGAGAATTACCGTTCTAGACACGGATAATGCCACCACCTCCACTCAAACCCGGATTTCCTTTAGTTTTGGCATTTTGTTTTTGCTGATGGCATTGCCGAAGGTGGGGAAAACATTTTGCACGTTCTGGGGCGTGGCTTTGGCCCTTTGATTTGTTTTTCAGTTCTTTTTTTTCCTTAATATATATGATCTTTTAGCAAAAAAAGAATAATAACAATGCTCATGGTTTCATAGTATAAACCTTCACTACATTAATGTATCTGTCACTTACAAAATTAGACATTGCTTACAAGGGCATACTTTGCCTTACTGCATCTCAACCAATAATCTCAGTAGAAATTATTTCCGTAACTTGCCTCTTATCTACATTCGAGTGCGTACTAAATGGACTCCCTTGACCTTCCAAGGGAGTGACATTTCCATCCATACCAGAGGAACTGGTTGATGCCCGCTCTTGGTCTTCTTCTCCAAAAGGATTGCAATACCTGTCTGTAATGGAGGGACTTGTAGGTGGACTTGGTGCAATAGATATGGGTGAAGCTTCAATGCTTGATGCAATTCCAGTAATTTTTTTGTGATTTTTAGTTACTCTAGAGTCATGAGAGGAAGGATCCATTTCATCATATTTTTTTGCCATCTCAACAATTCTTTTCAGTTCAGAAGTGTTAGGATCATCACGTCTGATGATGTTCTCATAGTTACGAAAGAAAATAAGTAAGAATATGAAGAGGGCTAGCAGTGAAACAGCTCCAGTGATGATGAACAATCCCCCAAAACTATCTAGTGTAAGACTAGATGAAGAAACCTTGGTACTAAGGTCTGGACAATTGTGCTACCCAAACCATGCTTGCTCAATCCGCGACATTTTTACTCCTTCAGTTACATTTAATACTGCCCTCGAAACATCAGATGCCAGTGGAGAACCATTTGGAAAAGCCTATAAGAAATACAAATAGAAGGAATTCACCCACACAAATACTTACAATAGGAGGGGTGAAGGAGAAAGAGAGAGAGAGAGAGGACTTACGAAGCCGAATCCATCAGCCTTATATGTAGGTCCAACCATTGTGTACTTGTCACAGTATTTTGAAAGAAAGAGTTTCATGTCAGGGATCTCATCAAAAGCAGCAGCTATACCACCATTATCACTCCCTTTAGATAAAGCTTCATCCAGTTCTTCTAAACTTGCATAGGTTCTAATCTTGGACACATTAAATCTCATTTGCTTTAGCATCTCAAACACAAATGAATCTTGTTTGTACCCCACAAAAGCCCCATTTCTTATGAGCTCTTTTACATCTGTGACAGTGGGTTGAAGCTGTTGAACTGTCAGCATGGAAGTTAGGCTTGCTGTGTAACTTGATGTGAGGATGAGCACAACAAAAACCCATATGATAACAACAAACCCCGCCAAGTTGCAGAAGACCTCTTCTGTAGCCATCGAATAAACTTTTATTAGTATTAGTCCACTACTACCAAGTGGATTTTTTGTAGAAAATATCTATAAAACAAGAGAAGAGGAAGAGTATTTACTATGTGCAAAAACCATTGTTGAGAAGACAAACCAGAAGATCATTCCAAGCTGATTTATAGGTGAACCCCTAAAATCATTGTTTACTCTTTGTTTGAGAACCCAGATGACAAAGCCTGTGAAGATGAAGAAAGCCAGAGTAGTAAACCATAGATCCCAATTTAAAGGCTTCAAGAAAACCCACAGATTCTTTCTCTGATCTTCTTTGATGGGAACTATCATTGTTACCCCAGACTCTGTGAATGGCATTGTAAAATCGACATAGATGGACCGATTGGCTCTGATAGTTACATCACCAACCACTGCATCATATTTCTGTCATAAAACAATAATTATGCACCTTATAATGGTGAAACTGAAAAGGACCACAACTAATTGTCAGAATATAAATCTAAACTTACTTGGAGATAATTTTGGTAGATCAAATCATTGTATGTCCCGGCACTTGTACCATCAGACTTCATGAATGGAATAAACTCATAAGGAAGAGCATATGGCAGTTCCCCAATTACAGTATTAAAAACATCAATGCAGTACCCCGTGACAATTGGGGCATTTGTAGTAGGATCTATTGCTACCGTCACAAATTCAGTAAATTCTTGCCCAACAGGAACTCCAATCTTCAATTTCTTCCCATTTGTAGGGATTACCCAACCCTTAGGCACAGTAGTAGAATTTCCTGGCCATAGGATATCACCGAGATTGGAATTCAAAGACGAGTAAAATTTTGTATCAACTGCATTCAGTTCGCGTAAAATTCCATTTCTTGGGGTCCAGAACCCAATCTCCCTTCCTCCACCACCTATTACATTGAGTAATCGGAATACCGATGATTGTAGTTGTCCATCAACAAGGCTAAATTCTCCACTTGAGCCTGTAAATTTTGTCTCAAAGATTGCCTGGAGAAGTTTAGGACCTATTGTAGAGATTCCAAGAGTTGAAATGCCTGTTAGTCCATCAACAACTTGTGGGTGCTGGAAGTGGGTATTCTCTGCCCCAACTTTCTCAGCTGCCATTGCTAGTGCCCAAACAGTATCATATGCCCACAGTCCAAAAGTGTTGAGGGTAGCTATTTCCTGTTAAGGATTGTAATATCCCACACTTCATTAGATTCTCCAATTGGAGTTTATATAGAGATTACAAGGAGTGAGAGAGCTCACTGGTTTTACAAGGAAAGTGTTCAAAGAATGTTGGGTTACCATTACAAAGAATATTGGGTTTCCATATCTTGAGGATTCTTGCATATCAGTCCATATTATGTGTAGAGATCCATAGCTTGCATATCAAGGCATATCACATGTGTAAAAAATGGAAAGAGAGGCACGGTTTGCATTATACACTCAATACACCCCCTCAAGGTGGAGATTCAGGGACTCGAATCTTCAGCTTGTCCCTTAAAAATCGAAATCGAGCAGTGCCAAGTGCCTTCGTGAGTGTGTCAGCCAATTGGTCCTTGGTTGAGATAATTGCACTTGCAGCTGATTCTTGGCCACACGATCACGGACGAAGTGGAAATCCATTTCCACATGCTTGGTTCTTGCGTGGAACACTGGATTGGCCGATAAGTAAGTGGCCCCTATATTATCACACCATAAAATGGGTGGACCAGAGATCGGATATCCAAGTTCACCAAGAAGTGATTCTAGCCATATCAACTTGGCCGACGCATCAGCCAAGGCCTTGTACTCGGCCTCTGTAGAGGAGCGTGCCACTGTCTTTTGCTTACGGGAGGTCCAAGAGACCAAATTCAGACCAAGAAAAATAACAAATCCCCCTGTAGACTTATGGTCTAGGCTATCCCCAGCCCAATCCGCATAAGAAAAAGCTTGCAAGGATCGGCTAGGGGACCGTTCAATTAACAAACCATGAGATTGAGTGCTTTTCAAGCAGCGTAAAATACGCTTCACCAATTGCCAATAAGAAGAGGTGGATGCATGCATGTATTGATAGGCACGATTAACTGCAAACGCCACGTTGGGTCTGGTAAGTGTCACATACTGCAAGGGACCTACAACAGAACGATACTCAGTAGGATTAGGGTGAGGAGCACCCCCTGCATCCGATGACGTCTTAGTGCTAGCCATGGGTGTGGTCACTGGTTTACAGTCAGTCATGCCAGTGCGACGTAGGAGATCCAAAATATAACGAGACTGTGAGAGATGCAGACCCTGGAGTGTGGAGTGGCCTGAACACCAAGGAAAAAATGAAGATCGCCGAGATCCTTGATGGAGAACTCATCAGATAGACGCTCTAATAAAGAGGTGATCAATGAGGAATCACTGCTGGTAACTAAAATATCATCAACATATATCAAAATATAAGTCACATGATTACCATCTCGGTGAATAAAAAGTGACGTATCTGCCCTGGACCCATGAAATCCAAGGAGAAGAAGAAAATCAGATAACCTTCGAAACCATGCTCTAGGCGCCTGTTTAAGGCCATAGAGGGATCTGTGTAGGCGACAGACATAGTCTGGGTGATTGGAATCAATGAACCTTGGCGGTTGGGACATAAAGACCTCCTCTTCCAACTGCCCATGAAGAAATGCATTGCTAACGTCTAACTGACGCATAGACCAGCCTTGAGAGACCGCAATAGAGAGGACACAACGAATGGTTGTGGGCTAGATCACAGGACTGAATGTCTCACCATAGTCAAGGGCATGCTGTTGATGGAAGCCCTTGGCGACTAGGCGAGCCTTATATCGTTCTAAGGAGCCATCCGCTTTCCATTTAACCCTGTAAACCCACCTGCACCCAATAAGATTCATGTTTGGCTTGGGTGGCACCAAGGACCAAGTCCCATTCCGGATCAAAGCATTATATTCATCAGCCATGGCAGAACGCCACTCTGCAACCTTGGATGCTTGTGAAAAACAACTTGGTTCAACAATATCATTAGTAACATGTAGCGCATGAGGCAGCGATGGCACCAAGGCGGGTGCAGTAGTGGCGGCATAGAGATTACTAAGAAGGCGTGTTCTCCTGGGTGGAGATGGTGGTGTGTCCAAAGGTGAGGGGGAAGCCATGGGTGATGGTGTAACCGTAGGTGAGGGCGAATTACGCATAGGTAAAGGTGATGGTGAAGGACTAACTTCACTAGGTAGAGGTGCAGTGGGTGTACGTAAGGGTGAGGGCACACCCGTAGTAGAGGGACGGCTCAAAGGAGAGAGCCGAATAGGGGCAGTACCCCAAGCAGAAGATGGTGAAGCAACTGAGCCAGGAAAAGGACCCAAAATAGACTTAGAAAATGGAAAGGAATGCTCATCAAAGCGAACATGACATGCAATGTACATCCTAGTGGAGGGTATGTGAAGACAACGGTAACTAGCATGAGAAGGGCTATAGTCGAGAAAGACACACGGCAAGGAACGATAATCCATCTTATGCCTGTTATATGGTCTTAAATATGGGATACATAAGCAACCAAAAACCTTTAAAAAATTATAATCCGGTAATTTGTGATAAACAAGTTGGAAAGGAGACACCCCATTGGAGACCGCGGAGGGCATTCTATTAATTAGATACACCGCGGTTTCAAAAGCGAAATTCCAAAAATGTTGGGGAACCGACCCATGGGCAAGAAGGGAAAGCCCTGTTTCAACAATGTGTCTGTGATGACGCTCAACAGACCCTTGCTGCTCATGGGTATGTGGTGCCAAAACCCTATGTTGAATACCAAGTCTGGTAAAAAATGTGGGAAGAGTCCGAAATTCTCCTCCCCAGTTTGTTTGAATTGCTTTAATTTTCCTATCAAAATGGCGTTCAACTAGGGCCTGAAATTGTTGAAAAATACTATAAACCTCTGATTTGGCGCATAAGGGGATAAAACCATATAAATTTTGTCGCATCATCCACAAAAATAATATAAAACCTATGACCAGATAAAGACGGAGTGGGTGAGGGACCCCACACATCACTGTAAATTAAATCTAATGGAAATAAACTACGACTGTCCATAACAGGTAAAGAAAGTCTACTGCCTTTGCCTAACTGACAAGCCGTACAAATAGTACTAAGACGTGAAAAATACGATAAATTATTTATTTTAAGCATTTGATGGAGTAAGCGCTCATGCGGGTGCCCTAATCGACGATGCCAGATGTCAACAGAAGAACGAACTGCAGAATGAACAGAAGGAGGACTAGGAGAAAGGAGTTCATAGAGACCCCCTTTACTCGGTCCTGACAGTAGTGTGGCCTTGGTGACCTGATCCTTCACAAGAAAATGAGATGGATAAAAAACAAAATAAATATTATTATCCTGGCAGAACTGCTAAACAAATAGAAGACATTTAGAGATAGGGGGAACATGGAGAACATTAGTTAAATGCAAACTACGATTGGAAAGAGATGGAAGAGAAGAATAACCCAGATGAGAGATGGGTAAGCCCTTAGCGATACCAACATATAACTGATCTTGTCCTGTGTCTTCATCGAACTGTGAGAGGGATTGAATATCAGGCTTCACATGGTGTGAAGCCCCTGTATCCGGGTACCAAGGTAAGGCCGTGGAAGGGTGGGGTGTGGGTGATATGGGTTGGTTGGGTGAAGGATAGGAGGGATAACATCTATCAGTGGAATGGTTTGTTTTGCGACAAGTTGCACACCAAAAAAGCCCAAAAGAATTACCACCATTAGGACCACCACGACCGCGACCACCGCTACCATGACCCCGACGTCCACCATGACCCCCACGTTGCGAGGTGGGAGGGGTAGAATCTGAATCAGAGCCCATTCGTTGGGCTGTGTTGGCTGTAGGAGTAGTCGGTGGAGGAGAGTCTGCAATACTAAGCTTGTTCAAGGTTGAACTCTGAAGGAATTTGTGACTTAGTAACATGGCATGAAGATCATCATAAAGAACTGGGTCTGTCCGGGTAAGCAGAGAAGAGACCATGGCACCAAACTCGGGTTTTAGACCACGGTATATATGAAGGTTGAAAGCACTCGGACAAACAACATGACCTGCTGCAGCAAGCTCTTCGGCAATGGTCTTGGCACGCTTTAAAAAATCCACAACAAGTTCATCAGGCTTCTGACTTAATTCTTGTAAGGCCATGGTCAAGGACATGATCCAGCTTTCGGATGGAGAAGAGAATGCAGTCGATAGTGTGTCCTAAATAGCATGGCTAGTGCGCTTACCAAGGACAAGAGGAAACACCTCCTCCGAAAGAGAAGCAAGTAAAAGGTTACGAATCATTGAATCTTGACAATGCCAGTGAGCACTCTCGGTTGGATCATCAGGGCAAGGAGAGGAGCCATCATGATGGCCGAACAAAGTTAGGCCATCAAGGAACGGCTCAACCTGGTTCTGCCAAAATAAATAGTTCTTGGAAGTAAGTTTAATGGATATGTAGTGGTGGGCATTGGGAAAAGGGGAAAGAGAAGTAGCATTAGAGATCGGTTGAGGAGTGGCCAAAGGAGCCACGGTTGAGGAGGAGGAGACACCGTCCCCCATTGAGAGAAGATGATCCTAGGAAAAGAAAAGAAAAACTTGTTTGAGTTAGGCTCTTGATACCATGTTAAGGATTGTAATATCCCACACTTCATTAGATTCTCCAATTGGAGTTTATATAGAGATTACAAGGAGTGAGAGAGCTCACAGGTTTTACAAGGAAAGTGTTCAAAGAATATTGGGTTTCCATATCTTGAGGATTCTTGCATATCAGTCCATATTATGTGTAGAGATCCATGGCTTGCATATCAAGGCATATCACATGTGTAAAAAATGGAAAGAGAGGCACGGTTGGCATTATACACTCAATATTTCCATATCAGGGTTTTCCTTGTGGAATTTCTGTGTCCATCTGATGTTAAAATTCTTAAGTTTATCAGACATGGGCACATAAGGCTCAACACACAGTACACCTTGCATAGAATGAACAACTGAGGCATCCATGGAATTCAATTGATTAGATAGCCCATTTGTGATAATCCAGGCATATTATTTATTCATCATTCCAACATCTTTTGCTTTAAGAAAGAAACGAGAAGCAAGGGAGTATGACAAGTGAACAACAAATACTCTAGTTTGCATTGTCATCAACTTGTAGAGCTCTGAAAGAATTCGATCATCGGTGGCTAAAGGAGAAAGGACACTTCTATAGGGGACACGAGTCTCAATTGCGGTGAAGGCATCAACCAAATAAGGTACAATTCCATTACCATAATCAGTATTCTCATATATCAGTACAACTTCCTTCCATCTGAAGGCTTGGACAATGGAAGCAATTGCTTTTACCTGAGAGGAGTCACTAAGGGAAGCCCTAACAACATAAGGAGTTTGAACTGAAGAAAGAGATGGACTTGTTGCAGAGAAAGAGATAATGTGCACATGAGCTTGGTCTCCAAGATCAATCACAAAATCGGCCTGGGATGATGTTTGTGGCCCAATAATTGCTTGTACTTCTATGTTCTTTATAAGGTCAAGAGCTACATCAATAAAGAACTTCATTTATATATCTCCTGATTTCCAACATATTCACTCTCAAATTAAATAAATTTGCACTCCTATCATTATACAAGACAAGGAAATTTTACCATAGCAGAAGGGAAAGACTAAAAATACAAAAAGGCAAATAGTAGAGGAAAGATAGAGAGATATTAGTTACCCACAGAAGCAGCACGGACCACACTGTTCTTGGAATCCCTGGTGTGGAAAACCAGTCTTGTTTTGTAGAAACTGTGAGCGGCATAGAAATCAGACAAAGCTATGGAGATGCAACTCAACCCAATTCTCCCAATCAGTTTATTGAAATTAAGAACCACCCCAACATTGAAGGGTATGGTTGTATTTTGAGCCACACCAAATTTGCCAATGAAGAGACTCAGAGAGAATATCAAGATGAAAGGCAAAAGAACTTGGACTGAGTACTTCATCTCTAATAGGACGGTACACTCTCTCCCTCTTTTTCCTCACATGTGATATTGGTTTTGCCAGATGTGATATGGAGTGCTACCCAAGCATTCTCAAGATCTCTGGAATCCATCGTACATGGTAACTGTGATCACATGTGATATGGAGTGGTGCCCAAGCATTCTCAAGATCTCTGGGATTGGTTCTACATGGAAATTATGTATTCCAATTGTAATGTAATATTTACTTCCATTTCTGTTTAGTGAGATATCTTAACCACTGTACCCATTAAATATTCTCCATTGGAAAATCAATGAAACATGGCATAATATTGCAACTCAACATGGTAATCAGAGCCTAAAACACTCCAATGAGTTTTCTTCCTAGGCATTCTTTTTTTTCTCTAATGGGGGACAAACTCTCTACTTCCTCAACCATGGCTCCCTCTACAGCCACTGGTCTTGCTTCTTTCGCTTCCCCCCCTTCCCTAATGCCCACCATTATATCTCAATAAAGCTAACTTCCAAGAACTATTTGTTTTGGCAAAGTCAAGTTGAACTGTTCCTTGCTGGCCAAGATCTGTTTGGCCACCTTGACGGGTCCACTCCATGTCCCACTGATCCAACTGAGAGTGCTCAATGGCATCGTCAAGACTCCATGATTCACAGCTTGCTCTTGGCCTCACTATCTGAAGAAGTTTTCCCACTCGTTCTCGGCAAGAAGACCAGTCGTGCCATCTGGGAGACATTATTCACTGCTTTCTCCTCTCCTTCTGAAAGCCGTATAATGTCTCTCACGATGGCCACGCAAGATTGTTTGAGTTAAAATAATACTGCAAGTGTACGGGTCAATCTTAGCTTGGGTCGAACACGAGAAGATATACGCGACCCTATTTTACTCACTTTAAAGTAATGCAAAGTGAACCAAAATTAATTAAAGTACTAAATTAAACTAATGATGATTAAACTAACACGTCCTAACTCACAAACATCTAACGAATTAAATTGGCATGAATTAAATTGGCGTCCTAACACATATCCATCTAACCTATCAAACTAATACGGATTGGAAAGGATAAATTGCAGCCACACACCATAACCACACAAAAAAAAAAACAAAAGAAGAAGAAGGATAATGAGATAAAAGAAGAGAGAATGAGATAGAAGAGAGGGAGAATGAGATTAAGAGTTTAGAGAGTAGAAACCTGGATGTGCTTGACACGGACTGAAATTGCTTGCATGAATGTAATTGAAGAGCTTGAATACTTGAACAAACCTTGCATGGCTTCCTCTTCTAAATCTCCAAGTCTTGTCATCAACTTAGGAACTTAAACCAGAAAGCTTGAAACTAAACTAGAATTATTACAACCATATTGAAGACATGAATTGAAAGCATGAATCAAAAGCATTACAACCATAAAATAAAAATCATAAAAGCAAACTAGAACTTAGATAGCCAAAAACTAGAAGAAGAAAAGAGGAAATTTCACTAATAAATTGAACTAAAAACTGAATTAAAACTAAACTAAAATTAACTTAAAAACTGAACTAGAACTAACTTGTTACAACCCAAAGGGCAAGGGGTATTTATAGGGGGGAGGGAGAAGAGAGAAGAGGGAAGTGGTAGGAGAAATATTTCCTAACAAAAGAGAATATTCTCTTCTCCTTCCTCCTTTACATTGGCTTGAATCCCAAGAAAAAAGATAAAAAAAATAGAAAGAGGGAGAGAAAAGAATCCTAGATACATAAACCTTCTATTTATTGAAAAGTAACTTTCTAATTCTGACTTGTGCTTCCTTTTCTTTGTAGGTGTCTTCTCCAAGCAATGAGATCAAGGCATCTTTGACTTTTCAACCTTCCATAGATGAGAGAATATTTTTCAAATTAAATCTATCCATAGTCAAATCCCAAAAGTGCCCTTGAAAAGTTAGAGGAGAGAGAGAGAAAGGGTGATGACTAGGATTCCACTCACAATTAATGAAATGTCAAATCTATCCTTCAAAAAACGTGGAGCATGGGATGCTTATATGGGCCTCATTGTTGTATTCCTTATGAAAAATCACCCAAAATAGACCCAAATTTAGTCCAATTTTGAATTCGGTAGCCCAAGATATCTCAAGTTGAAGTTGGACTGCTCAAGAGCCTTCCAAATGGAATCTTTCGGCTGATAGAAAAATAACTTCTAATAATTGTGCTAAGGCCCCTGGAATCCAAACTTTTGCTTTACTTTGTCCCCAGCCGATTGTCAATAATTACAAATAAACCCCTATCCACGAAAACGGCCGTAACTTCTTCATTTCAACTCGGAATCAAGTGTCGTTGAACCATTGCGAAGCTGACTCGACGGGTTACACATCTATACTATTAACACCTCAAAATTATGCTAAGGGGCCCACTGTACTCAAGTTCAAATTTGACTAATTGGCGTGATTCTTTCAGTGCTCAATCCAAACTTGATTTTCTCGACTCCTGGCGCTTTCGGCTATTCTTAGCATCGTTTACTCCATTTTCACAAGAATTCACCTAAAACCTGAAAAGCACAAGAAGCACCGAAGTAACTTTATCCAATGTGGTAAAATGTATGCTTTATGCCCTAAGATTTCACACATAAATGTGCTCATCAAATTCCCCTACACTTGAACGTTACTTGTCCTCAAGTAAAGCACATGAAAAACTAACCTAGAATGCAGAAAATCCTAACTCACTTTCGTAGGAATCACGGTTGCACTTAGCATGTGCAACAAGCCTTTGAACCCCTAGGTTACCCCTAGTGGACGAGTTTTGTCTCGTGGGTGTTTGCAATGAATATACACCCAAAATTCAATTGTAAATGAATGCTGCAAATTTTAATCATGGCATAAGTAGGACAGTGCATATAATCCCAAAAAGTGATCAACTAAAGATCAAGGTGCCAAAGGTTCCCCCACACTTGAATTTTATGACCCCACATCAATTCAAGTAACAAGCATGCATCAAGGTCAAGGGATCTCCTCATATTTTCTGAACACTACTCACCTTCAAGTAAATTACTCATAGCATCGATGGAACCAAAGACTTAGGCTTTGAGTATTGTTTACCATACTTTCTTTCCAAGCATTAAGACAAAAGCTTTTTTCTTTCTCAACAACAAACTCTATTTCTAGTCCACTATTGTTCTCTGAATGACATGGTGGAGCATACACCAGACACCCAAATACTTGGTAGCTTCGCTTTTTGCATATATCCATAATGACTTTGAGACATTGATGCAAGAGTTTTTTGAATTTCCTTCCAAGGAATTTCGATCAAGTCACCCTGCTTCATGAGGCACAGTGCCTTGTCTAGTCCCAAGGAATTCCACTTTCATTTCTTTCTTTTTTTTTTTCACTTTCATTCACTTTCATGCCTTGCCTTGCCACAAACAAATTGGTCTCAACTACTAGCCAAAAGATTAAAGGGTCCATTAAACACATAGAGGAATCTAGCCATCAAATGAAATAATGCTCATATTTTCCAATTCAGTCCCTCTCATCGGATGCAAACCAATTACCGTACTTGAAAAGGGATTTCTTTATTATTTCGCATGCTAGGGCACCTAATTCCCTCTCTCTCTCGCTTCGTAATCAAAGAGACTTATGCACATAACCAAACTATCGCCACAATCAAAATTTATCAAATAAGCAAGCTCACACACCCCCACACACACTTAATTCATGCAATATCCTCAATGCATGCAGAAAATAAAGAAGAAGGACAAGAGAGGAGATGAAGGGGCTTACCAGATATAATCAAAAAGAGGATCATGAAGAGTCATGAGCTCTACAACAAGTACTTGAGGCATCAAAAGAAATCTCAATCCATGGCCGACAAATGTAGAAAGGGCTTCAGAACCAGAAAACACTCGACCATGAATTTTAGTAAAGCGAGAAATAATATAGAAGCTAAGCACAACTGAGAAATATCCAATAGAAAAATCTATCCTCATGGGACAATGGAAAATGAAGGCAATAAAACTCATGCCATAAATCCTCCCCTTCTCTCCCGTTTGCAATGTAGAACACATGTCATGTTTAGAAAAACCAACCAAAAATGAATCACAGTAAGCATAAAAAAGATCATGAATGTCAGTAACCTCATCAAAATAATCATAAAAAATGGGAGGTTTACTCAAATCAATCCTAGCAATACAACTATCCGCCCTTTGCATAACTTGGTTTTCCAAATAAGGATCGCGATAAAATGCTTGAAGAGCATCAGGACTAACATTGTCCTCCTCAATAAAATCATTAAACCTAGGAGGTTTGGAGAAATCAACATGTGGGACAATTGAATCCTCAAAATGACAATCATCTGGGTGGTCAAAAGAGAGAGGGGGAGATTGAATTTCTAGGGTTTCTATGCTATCATAAAAATCTGATTCTGAATCAGTGGAAACACTAGGCTCACTAAGACCAAAAATTTTAGGTAAAAGTTGGACGTCCCTAGGTAGCTCATCAAACTCCGCTTCACTAACATATTTAGGAGACTTAATCTCAACAAATAAATCATCATGAAAATCATCATGTTGGGGTTGACTCTCGTTAACCTCAAACTCGGGTGGTGGACTTTCAACATCAATAGGCGGGGGATGGGGTGGTTCATTCGAAACTGGAATCTGGTAACAGAGATTAGGTTCAGGCTGACTAGGTAATTTACCCATTTCCTCCCCTTGCAAGATTGTGACAATCTAGGTGAGTTGCTTCTCTATAAGGGCAAGCCTGTTCTCCATCTCACTCATGCTTGCGGAATTCATTGGAGGGTTGGGCATTAGAGGACCAAACTGATCATGACATTGGAAATTGGGTGGTCCAGCTTGGTTATTCCATTGATCCCACGAGAAATCGGGGTGATCACTCCACCCCTAATTGTGAGTGCCAAAAGAATTGTACTGAAATAGAGGACTCATATTCTCATCGCCAACGCTACCCCCATAAAGATTAGGGCATCCTTCCACAACATGGTTAGTCTGGGGATGTGACCAATCAAAATTTCTCGAAAGCCCATAGTTGGGTTGGGGAGCAAAATTGTACAGGGGTGGTGCAAAATTGTTCTCTAACTCACTACTTTTGGCTTCCCTAGCCTGTTTAAACATTTCCCCCAAAGTCATGGTTGCCTTAGCATAGTTCCATCTTTCCCCCAAAGTCATAGGTGGAAGTGTATCTCCTATTATTCTAAACTAACCCCCTATCCCAAATTGAGGTCTCCCTTAGAAAAATTAAAGAAAAATAAAAGACTAGAAAAAAATTCACTAAAAACATGAGGGAATAAATAGACAGTTGGTGCATTGCCCTCAAAAATCGAAACAATGATTCCAAAGCTGTAAGGTTGCCATATAGGTTGACAGCAAGGGAACCCGTATAGTCTTCAAGAGCCACCTACGGGCAACTCCAATTGGATTCTAATGTAGAGTGAAGAACTACTATACGTTTCTGTTTCCAAGGCACTCACTATGTCGCTTTCCTGTTATCAAAGTTGGTCACCTCCAAAGATAAGTCATATGCCATTCCACTCAACCAAGTCAAGATGCAGTGTCATAGGTAACTTAATCCTATGAGGGACACCAAAAGAGGTTGAGTTTGAGCATAAGAAGGACTTTAGATTGGGTGCACAGTCTTTGAAACAGAAGAGAAACAAGATGAGGTTTTCAAAAACTGATATTTTTTGTTTTTTAGAAGAAAAGGTAAAATAAAATAAAGCACTTCGAATTACTAAAAAATCAGAAAAATAAAGTGGACAATAATCTCCCAACAACGGCGCCAAAAACTTGTTTGAGTTAAAATAATATTGCAAGCGTACGGGTCGATCGTAGCTCGAACACAAGGAGATATACGCCACCCTATTTTACTCACTTTAAAGTAATGCAAAGTGAACCAAAATTAATTAAAGTACTAAATTAAACTAATGATGATTAAACTAACACATCCTAACTCACAAGCATCTAACGAATTAAAATGGCATCCTAACACATATCCATCTAACCTATCAAACTAACGCGGATTGGAAAGGATAAATTGCAGCCACACACCATAACCACATACAAAAAAAAAACAAAAAAAGAAGAAGGAGAATGAGATAAAAGAAGAGAGGGAGAATGAGATTAAGAGTTTAGAGAGTAGAAACCTGGATTTGCTTGACACGGACTGAAATTGCTTGCATGAATGTAATTGAAGAGCTTGAATACTTGAACAAACCTTGCATGGCTTCCTCTTCTAAATCTCCAAGTCTTATCATCAACTTAGGAACTTAAACCAGAAAGCTTGAAACTAAACTAGAATTATTACAACCATATTGAAGACATGAATTGAAAGCATGAATCACAAGCATTACAACCATAAAATAAAAATCATAAAACCAAACTAGAACTTAGTTAGCCAAAAACTAGAAGAAGAAAAGAGGAAATTTCACTAATAAATTGAACTAAAAACTAAATTAAAACTAAACTAAAATTAACTTAAAAACTGAACTAGAACTAACTTGTTACAACCCAAAGGGCAAGGGGTATTTATAGGGGGAAGGGAGAAGAGAGAAGAGGGAAGTGGTAGGAGAAATATTTCCTAAGAAAAGAGAATATTCTCTTCTCCTTCCTCCTTTACATTGGCTTGAATCCCAAGAAAAAAGATAAAAAAAATAGAAAGAGGGAGAGAAAAGAATCCTAGATACATAAACCTTCTATTTATTAAAAAGTAACTTTCTAATTCTAACTTGTGCTTCCTTTTCTTTGTAGGTGTCTTCTCCAAGAAATGAGATCAAGGCATCTTTGACTTTTCAACCTTCCATAGATGAGAGAATATTTTTCAAATTAAATCTATCCATAGTCAAATCCCAAAAGTGCCCTTGAAAAGTTGGAGGAGAGAGAGAGCAATGGTGAAGACTAGGATTTCACTCACAATTAATGAAATATCAAATCTGTTCTTCAAAAAACGTGGAGCATGGGATGCTTATATGGGTCTCACTGTTGTATTCCTTACGAGAAATCACCCAAACTAGACCCAAATTTCGTCCAATTTTGAATTCGGGAGCCCAAGATATCTCAAGTTGAAGTTGGACTGCTCCAGAGCCTTCCAATTGGAATCTTTCGTCTGACAGAAAGATAACTTCTAATAATTATGCTAAGGCCCCTGGAATCTGAACTTTCTCTTTACTTTGTCCCCGACCGACTATCAATAATTACAAATAAACCCCTATCCACAAAAACGGCTGTAACTTCTTCGTTTCAACTCAGAATCAAGTGCCGTTTGAACCGTTGCGAAGCTTACTCGACGGGCTACGCATCTATACTATTAACACCTCAAAATTATGCTAAGAGGCCCACTGTACTCACGTTCAAATTTGACTAATTGGTATGATTCTTTCAGTGCTCAATCCAAACTTGATTTTCTCGACTCCTGGGCGCTTCCGGCTATTCTTAGCATCTTTTGCTCCATTTTCACAAGAATTCACCTAAAACCTAAAAAGCATAAGAAAGCACCAAAGTAACTCTATCCAATGTGGTAAAATGTATGCTTTATACCCTAAGATTTCACACATAAATGTGCTCATCAAAGATCTTACCCAAAAACCCGATGAATCTATCTCAGATTTCTTAAAACGTGCAAAGACCATTACCGAGGAACTTGCTGCAACCGGCCACATGCTTCGTCCGACTGCATTTGATCTTCACATTTTTAGGGGATTGAGACCGGAGTTTGAAGCCATGGTCTCATCCCTCCTTACTCGGACTGATCCGATTCTCTATGATGACCTTAACGCCATGGTACTTAGCCATGAGTTCCTCCATGGCTCATCTATGAAAAAGCTTGCTCTTACTGATCCTCCTGCTCCGACTGGCACTCCTACTGCTAACAATGTCCAACGATCTGGCACCAGCTCGGAATCTAGTACTCCCATCGCTCAATGTGGGGGTCGTGGTGGTGGTTGTTGGGATTGTGGCCGTGGTGGCTGTGGTCGTGGTGCTCCTTTTGGTGGTTATTCGACTGGGCATTTTTGGTGTGCTATTTGTCGTCGTACGAACCATTCAACAGACCGTTGCTATTTTCGCCCACAAAATGGTAACTTTAATCCATCTCTTCCCTACCATCCACCTAACCCACCTCCCATGGTTCACTACACCCATCCAAACCAATCGCCCTCTTATTTTCATCACCCCAACCCACCCCTATTACCCACACCCCACCCTTCCATCACTCTACCATGGTACCCTGACACTGGGGCTTCACATCATGTGACTCCTGACATCCAATCTTTATCTCAATATGATGACTACACTGGCCAGGATCAACTACACGTTGGCAATGGTAAGGGCTTACTTATATCACACATTGGTTATTCTTCTATTCCCTCTTTTTCTAATCGTTCCTTTCATTTAAATAATGTTCTTCATGTTCCATCTATTTCTAAATGTCTTCTCTTTGTTCAAAAATTTTGCAGTGATAATAATGCTTATTTTGAATTTTACCCATCTCACTTTCTTGTGAAGGATCAGGTCACCAAGTCAACTCTATTGTCCGGACCGAGTATGGGAGGTTTTTATGAACTCCTTCCTACTGGCCCACCTTTTGCTTCTTCCGCCGTTCGATCTTCAATTGATATCTGGCATCGCTGTTTAGGACACCCGCATGAGCGCCTACTCCATCAAATGCTTAGACAAAATAACTTACCATATTTTTCTTCTCGCAATAATGGTGTTTGTACGACTTGCCAATTAGGCAAGGCCAATAGACTTTCTTTGCAAGTTACAAATAGTCGTAGTTTATTTCCCTTGGACTTGATTTATAGTGATGTGTAGCGACCCTCTCCCACACCCTCTTTATCTGGACATAGGTTTTACATTATTTTTGTGGATGATGCGACTAAATTTATTTGGTTTTATTCCCTAGTCCGTAAATTAGAAGTTTTTAATATTTTTTCACAATTTAAAGCATTGGTTGAATGTCATTTTGACAAAAAATTAAGGCTGTTCAAACCGATTTGGGTGGCGAGTTTTGTACTCTCCCTGCTTTTTTTGCTAAGCTTGGCATTAACCATAGAATTTCTTCACCTCATACGCATGAGTAGCAAGGGGCAGTAGAACGCCGTCACAAACATATTGTTGAAACGGGATTATCCCTTCTTGCTTAAGGGTCTGTTCCTCGCCACTATCGGAATTTTGCCTTTGAAACAGCGATGTATTTAATAAATAGGATGCCCTCTTCGGTTTCTCATGGGGTTTCTCCTTTTCAACTTGTTTATCACAAAGAACCAGATTACACATTTTTAAAAGTTTTTGGTTTTTTATGTTTTCCATGCTTACGACCATATAATAAGCACAAGATGAATTTTCACTCTTTGCCGTGTGTCTTTCTCGACTATGGCTCGTCTCATACTGGCTATCGTTGCCTTCACATTCCTTCCAATAGGATCTACATTGCGCGACATTTTCACTTTGATGAACAGCCATTCCCTTTTTCCACCTCTATATTGGGACCTCCCCCTGGTTCCCCATCTATCTCATCTGGACCTTAGGGTTCTGCCCCAATCAGGCTCTCTCCGTTGAGCCATCCCCCTCCCACGGGTGTGCCCTCACCCTTGCCAACGCCTGCTGCTCCCATGCCACGTGTGGCCAGTCCCATGTTCACCCCTATCCACCCTGTGGTTACCTCCCCCACACCCTTGGCCTCCCCATCCCCTTCACCCGCGGCACAAACACCTTCACCACCCAGGCGTACTCGCCTGCTTAGTGAACTCTATGCCACTACTACTGCTGCCACATCCCCACCATTGGATCCACCTGTCAGGCTGCCCACTTGTCGTCCTACTGGTCTAAGTGTTACTACTGATGTTGTTGAGCCTAGTTATTTTTCGCAGGCTTTGAAAGTGCCCGAATGGCGCAAAGCTATGGCTATTGAATTCAATGCCTTGATTCAGAATGGTACTTGGTCTTTGGTCCCACGATAGCCTCATATGAACCTTATAGGGTGTAAGTGGATTTATTGCATCAAACACATGGCGGATGGCTCTCTGGAGTGCTACAATGCGCGCCTTGTTGCGAAAGGTTTTCACCAATAGCACGGCATCGACTATGATGAAACTTTTAGTCTGGTTGTTAAATCAAATACCATTCGCTATGTTCTCTCTATTGCCGTCTCTCAAGGGTGGTCCGTACGGTAGTTGGATGTTAGTAATACGTTCCTTTATGGCCGTTTGGACGAAGAAGTGTATATGTCACAACCACCAGTGTTCACTGACTCTAATCATCCAGGTTATGTGTGCCATCTCCATCATTCCATTTATGGTCTCAAATAGGCCCCAAGAGCCTAGTTTTGTCGGTTTTTTACTTTTTGATCCTTCTTGGATTTCGTGGTTCTCGAATGGACACATCCCTTTTTATTCAGAATGAGGGTGCGCATGTTTGCTATATCCTTATATATGTTGATGATATTTTGGTAACAGGTAGCAGCCCTTCTATGATCTCTTCTCTGTTACAGCAGTTGACAGGTGAATTCTCCATTAAGGACCTTAGTGCTGTCCACTTTTTCCTAGGGGTTCAGGCTACCCCACATCCCAAGGGGCTGCACCTCTTACAGTCTCGACATACCTCTGACCTTTTGGTGCACACAAATATGGCAAACTGCAAACCTGTGAGCATCCTATGGCTACCACTAAGGTGGCATCATCTGCAGGGGGTGCCCCTCACCCTGATCCCACCGAATACAAATCCGTGGTTGGTGCACTACAGTATGTGACCCTCACTAGACCAGATGTTTCTTTCGCAGTTAATCGGGCCAGTCAGTTCAAGCATGCACCCACTTCAGGCCATTGGCAACTGGTCAAGCGTATACTGCGCTATTTGAAGCACACTCATAGTCATGGGCTACTTATTGAACGGTCTCCTTCCCGATCCTTGCAGGCTTTTTCTGATGCAGATTGGGTAGGGGACATTGGTGATCACAAGTCTACAGGTGGTTTTGCCATTTTTCTAGGCCCTAATCTGGTGTCTTGGACTTCTCACAAGCAGAAAACTGTGGCCTGATCCTCAACTGAGGCCGAATACAAGGCACTGGCTGATGCCTCTGCTGAATTAATCTGGATCGAGTCGTTACTTGGTGAACTCGGCTACCCTTTATCTGGTGATCCTATTTTGTGGTGTGACAACATTAGGGCAACCTACCTTTCGGCAAACCCGGTGTTCCACTCCTGCACGAAGCACGTTGAGATTGATTCCCACTTCGTTCGTGATCGTGTCGCCAAGAAATAGCTCCAGGTTCAGTTTATCTCCACTAAGGATCAATTGGCTGACACCCACACTAAACCACTTGGCACTACCCAGTTCTAGTTCTTATGAGACAAGCTAAAGATTTGGGTTCCCGATTATCCACCTTGAGGGGGTGTAATAGGATGGTACACTCTCTCCCTCTTTTTCCTCTCATGTGATATTGGTTTTGTCACATGTGATATGGAGTGCTACCCAAGTATTCTCAAGATCTCTGGAATCCATCCTACATGGTAACTGTGATCACATGTGATATGGAGTGGTGCCCAAGCATTCTCAAGATCTCTGGGATCGGTTCTACATGGAAATTATGTATTCCAATTGTATTGTAATATTTACTTCCATTTCTGTTTAGTGAGATATCTCAACCACTGTAGCCATTATATATTCACCATTGGAAAATCAATGAAACATGGCATAATATTGCAACTCAACAATCTCTAACCTCAAAAGGACTGTTAAGCAATACACTTCCCCTTTATAGGAATTTGATAGTGTTGCTAGAGGAAAAGATTGTTGGAATATAAACTATGAAGAAATTTTGAATTCTAACGATCCAAAGAATGTGTATGGGCCTTTAAGTCAATGTTCAAGCTGTTCTATTTGAACAATCTAACAGATTTGAAGCCTCTCAAGGAAAATTAAACCAAGTAGTACAATTAATAAAAGGCAATGCTAAACTTGTTTGTCGTGTAAGAAATATGTTGAAAAGTCTTTCATGACAATACTGTTATTTGCTGCATTTTCAATTAGTCATGGTATTTGGGGTCCATGCAATCAATAAGATTGCAACGCTTCTACATACCAACATGTTCAATTCCTTCTTTCTAGGAAAATGCAAGTGTTACCAGAATCAGGTAAAACCCGATCCACGCACCCACTCGGGGCTGAAATGGGGCCCATGCCCATTAGGGTTTGGGGGGCCAGTAGGTGGTCCCTCCCTTTATATAGGAAGATGGAGGTAGCCATATACGTGAGCAGCCTCTCTTCCCTAACTCACTCTCATCTCTTTGTCTCTCTCCCTCTTTGATTACATCAATGAGTAGGGATTCCATCTTGTTCCCTTGGATTTAGAGTGTGGAATCTCCATTAGAGAAACCTAATGTGTTCGAGTATCGTTGTTAAGCTTGTGACATCAGAGTTCGTGCGTGTTAATGTGATATATTTCCTTGAATTTATGATTCCCCAATAAAGGAATATATATAAAGATTACAAAATGGCAGATATACAAGGAAACAAATAAGATAGAGGATACATGGAATATTGGGTTACACATTGACAAAGATTTGACGGTGAGACTTCTATTCAAAGGTAAGATCCATATCGCATGTGATCATAGCTTCAAGTTGAGATAGAGGTCATATCGCATGTGATAGAGATTACCAAAAATATAAGATTAGGTTGTACATGGAATGTACAACCGATGATAGAGATTATATCGTCAATACACCCCCTCAAGGTGGAGAATCGGGCAACCGAATCTTCAGCTTATCTCATAAGAAATCAAAACGAGTAGTAGACAAAGCTTTGGTAAATGTGTCAGCTAGTTGATCGTGAGTAGAGATGAACTGAGCTTAGAGTTGTTTCTTGGCCACACGATCATGGACAAAATGAAAGTGAACCTCGGCGTGTTTGGTGCGGGCATGAAACACCAGGTTGGCGGAGAGATAAGTGGCACCAATATTGTCGCACCACAACACAGGAGGGCTAGGAAGAGGAAAGATGAGTTCCTTAAATAGGGATTCCAACCAAATCAATTCCGCAGACCATCAGCCAAGGCCTTGTACTCGGTCTCAGTGGAGGAGAGTGCAATAGTGTGTTGCTTTTGCGATGTCCACGAAATTAAGTTCGGCCCGAGAAAGATTGCAAAACCACCTGTGGATTTACGATCACTACCATCACTAGCCCAATCCGCACCAGAGAAAGCATGTAATCGACGAGAAGGTGACCGCTCCAGGAGAAGACCATGAGTGGAAGTGCTCTTAAGGTAGCGCAAGATCCGTTTCACAAGTTGTCAATGATTCTTGGTAAGTGCATGCATGTACTGACATGAACGGTTGATCGAAAAAGCCACATTAGGTCGAGTGAGGGTGACATATTGGAACGCCCCAACCATAGAGTGATATTCTATGGAATTATCATGCAAAGCACCCCCTGAGTCCGAATCTTTGACTGTGGACATAGGCGTTTTGACCTTTTTACAATCAACCATACCGGTGCACCATAGTAGATCTGATATGTAATGGGACTGAGAGAGAAGGAGTCCACGAGAATGCACTTTAACCTCAATGCCCAAGAAAAAGTGAAGGGGACCCAAATCTTTAATGGAGAACTCGGTGGACAGTTGACAAAGGAGAACAGGAACCACAGAGGCATCACTGCTGGTCACCAATATATCATCCACATAAATTAAAACATAATAGACAAGAGAACTACTGCGTCAGACAAACAAAGAAGTGTCTGTTTTGGATCCAATATAAACCAAGTTGAATAAGAAACATTGAGAGATGATGAAACCATGCCTGAGGGGCCTACTTAAGACCATAGAGAGAGCGATGAAGTCTGCAGACATGAGATGGATGGTTAGAATCAACAAAACCCTGTGGTTGGGTCATATATACCTCTTCTTGTAACAGGCCATGGAGAAAAGCATTATGGACATCCAGTTGCCAAACCGGCCAGCCCTGAGACACCGCAATGGATAGTACACAGCGGATGGTAGTGGGTTTGACAATGGGACTAAAAATCTTACTATAATTGATCCCAAACTATTGGTGAAAGCCTTTGGCTACCAATCGAGCCTTGTAACGCTCAAGGGACCCATCCGCATTGCGCTTGATATGATAGACCCATTTGCAACCTACCAAATTCATATCAGGGGTCTTGGGAATAAGAGACCAGGTGCCATTACGAACCAAAGCATTGAACTCTTCAACCATTGCAGCTCACCACTCAAGTACCTTGGATGCCTGCATAAAACAAGTGGGCTCCATAGGAATAATGTCAGTAGTATGGGCGTGGGGTTTGGTACGTTGGCAAAGTTGGATAGGGTGAGTGGATGGATGCGTCGGTTGGGATGGGGGAGGTACAGTAGGTGGGTAAAGATCACTGAGGAGTCAGGTACGCAGGGGAGGAGAAGGAGAGCCATGGGTAATGGTGAGAGTTGGTTGGGAGTAGCAGGTGGTGAGGAGTACACTGGTGAGATGGGAGGGAAGGCTGGTAAGGGCATTGGAGGGGTGGCAGGGGGAATGAGGAACTTGTAAAGGGACCGAAGCCCAAGGAGACAAGGAGGGGGAGGGAGTGGGGAGCGGTCCTAAGATGGAAGCAGCAAAGGGAAATTTTTCCTCATTGAAGCGAACGTGCCGAGCAATGACAAAATGATTGGTTTGCAAATTGAGGCACCGGTATCCCATATTAGAAGCACTATAGCCTAAGAAAACACACGGGGAAGAACAAAAAATCCATTTTATTCTTATTCTAGGGACGAAGGTAGGGAAAACATAAACAACCAAAGACTTTTAGAAATCTATAATCAGGGAGCCTATGAAAAACAAGTTGAAACAGGGATACCCCGAGGGAGACAGAAGATGGCATTCTATTGATTAAGTAAACGGTAGTTTCAAAAGCAAAGTGCCTAGGAACAGACCCATTAGCAAGAAGGGACAGGCCAATCTCAACAATGTGGCGATGATGCTATTCAACCGTCCATTGTTCTACATGGGTGTAGGGGGCAGACAAACGGTGACTAATGCCAAGTTTCTGGTGGGAGGTTGCAAAATTCACCACCCCAATCTGTTTTACACATTTAATTTTCCTACCAAATTGTCGTTCAACAAGAGATAGAAAAATAGAGAAAACAGAAAATACTTCAGATTTACGCACATGGGGGTAAAACCAAATAAATTTAGTATTATCGTCCACAAAGATTGCATAATACCGATGACCATCCAAAGACGAGGTAGAAGAAGGGCCCCAAACATCACTAAAAATAAGGTCCAATGGAAAAATACTTTTACTAAAATTTTGATGCAAAGTTAACCGACTGGATTTGCCTAACTGGCAAGGAGAACACAAATTACTAATACGGGAAGAAAAACTAGGTAAATCATTGACATTTATTATATGCCTAAGAAGACACTCATGGGGGTACCCTAATTGATGATGCCAAAGATCCAAGGAGGTGCGAACAACAACATTAGCAGAAGGAGAGTTGGGGGATTGGAATTCATAGAGGCCCCCTTTACTTGGTCCAGACAGCAGAGTTGACTTGGTGACCTAATCCTTCACAAGAAAGTGAGATGGGTGAAATTCAAAAAATACATGATTATCACAAGCAAATTGCTGAACATAGAGAAGTTGTTTGTTAATGGTGGGAACACGAAGCACATTATTTAAATAAAAAGTTTTAGAAAAATGAGAAGGAAGAGAGGTGGAACCAAGATGTGTAATGGGTAAGCCCTTACCATTGCCAACCTGTAATTATTCTGTACTAGTGTAATCATCATATTGGGATAAATCTTGAAGGTCTGGGGTACCATGGTGAGAAGTACCAGTGTCAGGATACCAGGGTAGGGGTGGGGCATGGTGAGGGGTGGGAAGCAATGGAGGTTAAGGGTTAAAATAAGATGGGGGTAGCGGTGGGGTAGGTGTAGTGGGCCAAAGGGTGATGGGAATTATTGTACTGTGGAGGGGACTATTGGTAACCCTGTTTCAGGCGAAGAAAGCATCATTCAATCGAGTGGTTTGTTTGGCCACAATATGTACAGTAGAATCGGCAAGAAGACTATCTAGGAGTACCACCAGAGAAGGCACCATGCCCTCGACCACCAGGACACCTACCATGGAAACCTCTGCCATCACGGTTTGCTTGAGGAGAACCAGATGCAGAGGATGTGGTGGAGCGTTGCACAGAGTTGGCGGTCGGAGAGATCTCAGTTGCAGAGCACTCTGAAAGTAATAGTTTCTTGAGGGAGGAGCCATGAAGGAATTCATGGTTCAGTAACATGGCGTGAAGATCGTCATAAGGTGTAAGGTATAGCATCAATCTGAGTCAAGAGAGAATCAACAATGGAGCGAAAATCAAGCTTGAGGCCACGAAAAATGTGGAGATTGAACGCACTAGGGCGTAAGTGGTGACTGGCAGCATTTAGTTCACTAGAGATGGACTTAGCGCATTGGAGGAACTGAGAGACAATTTCCTCTGGTTTCTGAGTCAGGTCTTGCATAGCCATGGTGAGAGCCATCAGACGGCTCTCAGAGGGAGAAGAGAACGCAGTGCACAAAGATTGCCAGATGTCCAGACTCATGGATTTCCCAATAACGAGGGGAAAAACTTCTTCAATGAGGGAGAAGATGAGGAGGCTCTGAATCAGAGAGTCCTGGAGACGCCAGGTAGCAGCAGCAGTAGAGTCGGTTGCCAAAGGAGAGTGCCCCAAGGTAATCGAAGAGGTCCTGGCCGATCAAAAAAGGCTCAGTTTGAGTCTTCCAAAACAGAAAATTCATGGAGGTGAGCATGATAGAGATGTAGTGATGAGCATGGTGGAGAGAAGGAGACACACCAATCGGAGGAGTGTCCTGACCAAGAGAGGAGATGACGGTGGAGCTGGAGTCGTCCTGCATGGTGAAGGAATAAAAATATTTTTAAAAGAATGAAACTCGTTGGATGATAGGGCTCTGTATACCATGTTAATGTGATATATTTCCTTGAATTTATGATTCCTCAATAGAGGAATATATATACAGATTACAAGATGGCAAATATACAAGGAAACAAATAAGATAGAGGATACATGGAATATTGGGTTACATATTGACAGAGATTTGATGGTGAGACTTCCATTCAAAGGTAAGATCCGTATCGCATGTAATCATAGCATCCAAGTTGGGATAGAGGCCATATCGCATGTGATAGAGATTACCAACAATACAAGATTGGGTTGTACATGTCATGGAATGTACGGATCGACTCGTAGAGCAACCGGATCCTTCCGCTGCGTTGAAAATCAACATCGATGTAATTCTAAACCCGAGAGATATTTCAGTTAAATATTGGCATTAGAGCCTATGTTCTTGGTTGTACTGCCCGTCATCGTCGCAAATCACCGCACATCGTCGTGCTTTGGCCGCAGCCATGCCATGCTAAACCATTATCATTTTTTTTTAATCTTTTTCTTTCTGGTTCGGGTGGAGATAGATGACAATCACTGTGCCGTTGCTTGGGTCGTGGGGGTATTCTGTGGATGGCCAATCAATGTGGCATGCACAGCCACAGGCTGCTACTCCCTCTGAAGCCCACAGCCTAGAGACCACAGTTTTTTTTGGTGCGCATGGCACCTCTGGTCGAACCACTGCTGGCCTTCCTTGCTGCATGTGCGCTCTCCATTGGCCACTTTCTTATGCCCATGATGGCCATGCCTTGTTGGCATTCTCTATTGTTTGTTTGTTTTTTTGCGGCTGCGCAGCTTCTGGTTATATGGATCTGCAGTTTTTTTTTTTCAAAAAAAACAAAGGGGCAAATCCAATTATGGTGATTTGGGCCTGTCGGCCATTAATGGCTGAAACCTTTTTTTGTTTTTTTTTTTTTTCCTTTAACCACAACTCACACACACACAGGGGGCAGCAATAGCAAGCCACGGCTTGCGGCTGCTGCGCCTGTATGCAACCTTTACGTGCGTGGCTATTGCCGCTGCTGCCGCGTTTTGTTTTATTGAGCGCATGGCCTTATGTTAGCTGCTGTCCGGGTGTTAGAAAGCACACTCTGTTGACGCTGCCACTGATGCCGATCCCCTTGTTATTATTCAACAATTAAAAAAAAATATTGGGACTTAATTAGGGTTCTTGAGGAAGAAGATGGGTGAAGGGATTCTTCCTCTTCACCCATATCCGTACTCAACCCTAATGGGCTATTTTTTTAAGATCAATTTTTTTAAAATTATAATATTTGAGATTATAAATTGCCCTTGAGATTTTATTTTTGCTTTAATGTGTTTGCAAATTTAAATTTACAGTTTTTATTCGTGATACTTGGTTGGTGATCGTGTCGTTAATCGGTCAAAAATAAAACCCGAAATTAATCTAGCAAGTAGCAAGTAAGGGGTTGATCTACGGAGAACTGGAAGGCTAAATTACTAAGATGATTAGATAAAAGTGATGAAAATTAAAATGCAATAAATCTGATTTTAAACTACGAACAAAAGAAACGAATCTAAACTAACAACGATATGCAAATACGGGAGAAGACTATCTTTAGGGTTCAAATCCCCAATGGAATTGTTATTCAATTTGGTTGCATGCTTCAGTTTATTATAACCACAGACCTAATAATACCACAGAATGTAGGGTTCCTCCTAGGTATGGACTATCTTGACGAGTACTATTGTCCTTCACTTATAGGGCTTGGCACGCTTAGTTTGTTCCTCTATAATCCATCATCGGTACAACCACATAAGAACAGAATACCATTGCTTGAATGAAAAATAATGAATCATAGAAACAAAACTTTCAATTAAATATATCAATTAAAATCATCCAAATAGGAATGGGGTCTCAATATCAGACAATCAAAATGCAAACCAGAATTTTAAATAATAAACACCATTAGTTCATCTACACCAAAAGATAGAAAGAACTTAGTCGATCATGGTGCTAAGAGACAGGGGGCAGCAATGGTGACGATTATCCATGGAGATGTGCTTGGCGATCCCTACAAATTGTTGCCTAGGAAGAAAACGTTTGAAGAAGATGATGGAGATGCTCTGCTGGTTCAGTAATGGTGCTAATTTTATTAATAATTTTCATAATCGAATCCTCTCTGGTTTCAACAGATTTCAATATATATATCTCTAAGGGACACCGAGAGAGTGAGATCGTGCCAGATTAGAAAGTAGAGATATAAGAGGAAAGAGAGAGAATACTGGAATAGAATTAGGAAAGGTGGGACCGTGAGGAATTTGAGAGGGAGAGGGAGAGGGAGAGAGAGAGAGAGAGAAGATATAGAATTGAAATAAGAGAGATAGAACCGTAGTGGGATGAGATCGAGAGAGAGAGAGAGAGAGAGAGAGAGAGAGAGATTGAAGAGATAATTTAATCTAAATGATAAATTTGATCAAAATTCTATTTTTGAAAATATCTCTCCATCTTGGCCCCGGATGGACCCAATCCGAGAATTAAAGTTATTCCAATTAATATTTCGGACGATATGAACCCAATATCGGATATCTTCTAAAAATTTTTCAATTTTTTTAAATTATGATTATGCCCTTGAGTCTTCAGTGAAACTTCTTCCCATCTTGCCCTTGATCACATGTGAGTCGATTCATGGGTAGGCTGGTGCCTAGATTGCATCAAATCCTTCCTTGGTTCTGGGCTCGAGCTTGCATTTCAACTCATTTTTCGGCCCATTACTCTTTTCTGGCCCAAAAAGAATAATCACATGTATGGGCTTCAAAACTGATGCGTACTTTTAATGCAACACGTTCATCTTGCTCAAAATTCATCTCTCTTCGTAACCATGAAAAGAAACTAGACCACTTTACGTGTAAATCTAAAGATACAATGCCCGATAGTCCAGGATAGCATGAAATCGCATAAAATGACCTAAACCTGAAAATAACAGAAAATACCCAAGGTAGCTCCATTCTAAGCAGATAAAAATGTAGAATTAAATGGAATAATTTCACACATAAATGTGCTCATCAAATACCCCCACACTTAGATTTTGCTAGTCCTCGAGCTAAAATAAAATAAAGAAAACAAAAATCCTAACTCACTTTCGTAGGAATCACGGTTGCACTTAGCATGTGCAACAAGCCTTTAAACCCCTAGTGGATGAGTTTTGTCCCGTGAGTGTTTGCAGGGAATATACACACAAAATTTATGATGGCAAGTTTAAATTTTGACAATGGGTAAGAAGCACACACCAAATCCAAAACTAAGATGTTCTACTTAAGATCAAGAAGACAAAGGTACCCCCACACTTAAGCTCTTAATACCCAATATTGATTCTAGCAACAGGTACACATCCTAATGAGGGAATCTCTCCATTTCTTTCAAACACCACCTTACTTAAGGTAAGACCACTCATGACGTCATGGGCACCAAGGACTTTAGGCTTCGGAGCATTTTCGACCATACAATTGTACCAAGGCAATGACATTTCTTCCTTCTCTTTTTTTTTTTTTTTTCACAATGAACTCCATTTGCTACTCCACTACTGTTCCTCAAGGCCATGCAGGGTCACTACACAAAACACCCGAGCTACTAGGTAGCTTTTCTTCTTACATATATCCACAAGGATAGTGATGCTAGAGTTCTTTTTCAGAATTTTCACCCCAAGGACTGTCAATCAAGTCACCTCGCTTCCTGAGGCGGAGTGCCCTATCTAGCTCTAAGGAATTCAATCTTACTTTTATTTATTTATTTTTTCTTTTTCTCCTTTTTTTTTTTTTTGTCATGCCAAAATTAAACTTGGTCTCAGCTCCTAAGCAAAAGCTCAAAGAAACACAAGACAACCAGGTGGTTTGTCCCTTCAGACAAGATGGGGCTCTTATTGTCTAAGTCAAAACCCACCTTAGGACACGTACTAGCTATTGTCCTCTCAACAGGGTTTTCATTACTTTAGATTAGGGTTCCTAAGTCTCTCTCTCCCGCGCTTTGCATCAAAGTAATAGCGAGACATGTAAAACCTACCAAAAGCCAAAAATAAAAATTTGCCAATCAGTCTCACACCCCCCCTCCTCACATTTAAAGTATGCAGTGTCCTCAATGCATGCAGAAAAATAAAAACAAGGATAAAGGAAGGAGTGTACCAGAAATCAACAATATACGGTAGAACAGTGCATTCAACAATCAGTGCAGCTACATAAAAAAAAATAAAAGCAAACAAACACAAAAAGAAACAAAAGTACTAAAGAAAAAATAGTGGGTTGCCTCCCAAAGAGTGCTAAGTTTAGAGTCTTCAGCCAGACTTAGAATGACTCATGGAGGGTCAAGGATCAAATCATACCAAGGAGCCGGTTTAGAAGAAGATTGGAGAGATGTAACCAAAGGGGGGAGCGGCTCAAACCTAACTGTCCAAGGTGGCCATTCTAAGAGGGTGAGGAATCTAGCAAAGTATGCACCTCTTTAGTGTATGCCTCAGACTCATCTCCAAGCATAACATAGTGCTACAAAGGGTCATCAACAAGCACGAGAGAAGTGTGATCAACCACAACTTCGTCTAATAAATCCAATGCAAAGCACTTTTCTTCTCTAAAGGAACCTAAGGATGCATTAAAGAATTTGAGCCTAAGTTTCTTATTCCCAAAAAAGATGTCCATGGCACCCGATCTATAATTTATGCAAGCATGTGCAGTAGCTAAGAAGGGGTGCCTTAAAATGATAGGGGGAAGCTTGGCTGTGGTGGCTGTATCCATATCCAGGATAAGGAAAGTACAATTCTTCCACCTTCATTAAAACATCTTCTAACAATCCACGAGGTGTTTTGATAGAACGATCAGCCAACTGAAGGATAACCTCAGTGGGTTTCAAATCTCCTAAACCAAATCTGTCATAGACTGAATTAGGTAAAATATTCATACTAGCCCCTAAATCAAGTAGTGCCCTACTTATGGAGAGATCTCCAATGATGCAAGAGATAAGAGGTGCACCTGGATCCTTAAGCTTAGGGGATAGGTGGCTGAAAATTACAGAGCTAACTTATTCAGTCAAATGGACGGTCTAAGGGATTTGGTTTCTCAACGTACGCTTTTGGGTGTAGAGGTCTTTTAAAAATTTAGCGTAAGCAGGAACTTGCTTCATAGTATCCAAGAGGGGGAGATTGATGCGAACTTGTTGGAACAAGTCGATCATCTCTTGCATCTTTTCACCCTGTTTACCCTGAAGGGGGTAAGATGGTGTCCGAAGGGCTTGGGGAAAAGGGACCTTTGGAATGTAAGAATCATGTGATGGTCCCTCCATAATAGGAATGTGCAGCCCCTTCCTTGGGAACTGATGAGTGGGTTTCACAAGTGTTGTTTCAGTAATGGAATCATGTGTGTCTACATCACCACTGGATTTCTCTCGGTTGACTTAGCCTCTCCCTGACCTTAAGAACTAGTGGGCAGCGTCCCATTAGTGGCTAAGGGTGCATCAGGTTTTTCCACCCTTGTGCCACTCCTCAGGACTGTGACTGACTGGACTTGCTCTTTCCCTGGACCCATTTGACTATTTGGGTTACCTATTGGCTGACTTGGCAATTGGCCAGCCTCCCTCCTACTTATAGCATCGGCTAGCTGACTCAGTTGGTTCTCTAGCTTATTAATGGACTGAGTATGTGAGTGAAGCAGCTATGTGTTCTGCTCGAGTCCACTTAATGCTTTTAGCACCTTTTCCTCAAAGGATTGATTCTGTTGGGGTTGAGGATATGGTGGTTTTCCACCCATATAGGCATTGGTTTTAACATTAAATGATGGCCTATATGGTGAGTTTGGAGGGTTATTAGGTACTGAGTTTCTCTATAAAAAGTTTGGGTGGTTTCGCCATCCCGGGTTATAAGTATTGGAAAAGGGATCATTACCCGGTGTATGAAAACTTTAAGCCATTTGCACCTATTCTTGAACAAACTCAGGGTATTGTGTAGCCAAAGGGCAGTTTGTCACATAGTGACTAGGGCTAGCACATAAAGCACAGGCTTTAGTCTGATTGGGTGGAGGGAAACTCATTGGGAAAGGGGACATAGAATGCTATCCTACAGACATCAGATAGTCCAATTTCTTAGACATCATATCAACCTTAGCAATCCTCTCTACAGTTGGATTGATCTCATAGAGACCACCCTTCTTTGGTTGCCCTACATGTGGAATCTCAGTCCGAGAGGCCGAAGCATGATGTTGGGAATTCTCACTAAGGGTTTCGAAAAGATCCCATGCTTCCGTCTCATTCTTGTGCATAAATGTTTCACCACAAGAGGAGTCTACCATCTGCCTATATCGGTCATGGAGGCCGTCATAAAAGCACTGGACTAACTGCCATTTCGGGACAGCATGGTGGGGGCACTTCCTAAGTAATTCCTTGAGTCTCTCCCACGCTTTATGAAATTGTTTGCCCTCTAATTGGGAGAAACTAGTAAGGCTCTTCTAAGGCTATTAGTCCGGCCAATGGGGAAATTTTTTTTTAAAATTCCTGCTGCATCCTCGCCTAGGGAATGAAGCCAATGTTTGGCTTTGTCCTTTAAGGAAAATGGGAATGGGAGTAACTTTAGGGCATCTTCAGAGAAGTTTTGGATTTTGACTATAGAGCACACCTCTAAGAACTCATCAAGATGCTTGTAAGGCTCCTCATTAGCAAGTCCATAATAGGATGGTAACATCTGTATGATACTGGACTTGATATATTGAGCGGCCTGAATGACAGGCAACTGAATACAAGACACAGGGGTATAGGCAGTTGGAGTG
This sequence comes from Telopea speciosissima, assembly GCF_018873765.1. NCBI lineage: Eukaryota > Viridiplantae > Streptophyta > Magnoliopsida > Proteales > Proteaceae > Telopea > Telopea speciosissima. The sequence goes on along the minus strand of NC_057919.1, from coordinate 30,894,628 downwards.
AAGTGCTTACTCAGCGGCCTTCCTGGCTGGTATTCATCACCCATTTTATTATTATCCTTATCCTTAGGTTTAGCTACAGATCGCTCTATTTCTAGGTCAAGGGAAGTCAGGTTGGGGTGTAAAGAACGTCGACCATGCATAAAACAAAACAGGTTAAACGTGCTAATTAAACAAAAATTAAAACTAGAAAATTAAAACGTGATAACCAATAGAAAAAAACACTTAATAAAAATAAAAATCAGAACTAAAAAGTAAAAAAATAACTAATTTAAAACTAACGAAAATACTTGCCTGGTGTTACTAGTTGCGCAATTCCACGTGCTACCCCCGATGAACTATTACACATATGATCTTAAGGGGCTGGGGAAATTAAAATTAAACCTAAACACCCAATCTAATGCTAGAATTAAAAAAATTACATAAAATAACCCTAATTACATAAAGTCTAGGAATTAAAAGTAAACCAAACGGACAGCTTGTCCTTACTCGATCTACTCGGCTTCCTGCACAAACAAAGAGAATGTTAGGTATACTAAAATTAACCTAATAAAGAGATTAAATATAAAAATAAAAATTCTGGAATTAAAAAATTAAAACTAAAACAAAGTAACACAAAATAACTCAATCAATCTTAGCAACCGTGCTTCGGTTCCCCGACAACGATGCCAAAATTGGATCGTATCGTTAATTGGTCAAAAATAAAACCCTAAATTAATCTAGCAAGTGGCAAGTAAGGGGTCGATCTATGGGGAACTGGAAGGCTAAATTACTAAGATGATTAGATGAAAGTAATGAAAATTAAATTGCAATAAATCTGATTTTAAACTACGAACAAAAGAAAACAAATCTAAGCTAACAACGATATGCAAATATGGGAGAAGACTACCTTTAGGGTTCGAATCCCTAATGGAATTGTTATTCACTATGGTTGCATACTTTGGTTTATTATAACCACAGGCCTAATAACACCACAGAATGTAGGGTTTCTCCTAGGTATGGACTATCTTGACGAATACTGTTTGCTATCGAAAAATGTCGGTCCAGTTCCGGCCGGGCCAAAGAACCAAGGTTGGACGGCCAGGTAGTGAACCGTGGGTGGATGGGTTGCTTGAGACGTGACGTCGTCCCATCACCCAAGGATTGAGCCGCGTGGCAGAGAGGCAGGAGGCGCTAACCAGGAGCAATGTCACTCAAGGGAAATGAGAGTGCAGGGCAGAAGTGGACCCCACCGTGGCCTTGGCAGTTGGGGCCAGTATAGGCTTGGTGGGACACGTGGCGATTACTAATTGGGACTAGGAAGTATAGACTGAGAAAGGAGGATTTGGTGGGGAGCAACCACACGAACTGATAGGAAGAGGGACTTATCCTATATAAGGAGGTCGACTGATCTAAGAAAGGACACACAAACATACCTGACAAGATCAGCAGCTTTATTTTTACTTCATTTTACATTGTTATTTGTCTTTTCTTTATCATTTGCTGGTTTCTGTCGTTTTCTTGGACTGAGAGGATGTACGATCATGTTCTTGGAGTGACGCAGGTGTATGCACAAAGTCCACGTTCATATCTGGTATGATCAAATAGTACATTTATTACTTCAATCTTATTTATCCTTGTTTATGTCCAGTGGTTCTTTCTTTTGGCAATCTGATAATGCATTCAGGTTGCGACCTACGTTGTTGGCTTAACCCAAAAGACCTTAGAGCTACTCAGGCAAGAGGGAGACCAACTTACCTGGTTAGGAGTCAGATCAGGCTACTTTCAGCATCGTTTGAGCCTACGCAAAGGTTCTGGCACGCCCGCGCTATTTGCATCACGTGCATTTTCCCCTGTGTGTGAGTTATTGCAATTTTTCTCACCAACATTTTAGCACGCCCGGTGGGACCCTCATAAGCCAACGACTGTTATGGTCAAACAAAAGAGGGGGCCTGGACGTCCTCGTAGTCAAAAGGAAATCATGGTGGATGAAGAAATGGAAAACCCCACGACAGTCGAATTTGCAGACCAGGCCAAGGATGAACCATGTGGTCCACATGGTAACAATGCCAGTCATGACTCAGCGCACCGACTGGCAGTTGTGGTGCACGATGCTGTGGATCCCCTCGCAGATAGTATACAGCAGCTTGTGGACATCTTCAGACCCATTTTCGATGATTTACACATCATGATGGCCACAATTGATAAGTCGGTCGCCAGCCAACAGACCCAGTTTGAGGAGTTCCGGGAAACCCTTCTCGCCCTAAAGCAGCAAGCCACAGCAGGGGTAAGGCCGCATGTGATGGTCGCACCACCTGATGGAACTGCTGCACAGACCGAGGGTGGAGAACTCGAATTAGGCCAAATGAGCTCACCCTTACAGGCCGTATACGGCGGTAGCTCGAGCCAGAACCCTATCATTGGGGATCGGCCTAGGGTTAGTTTACCACAAACAACCTTCGTCAACCCCCTATACTAGGCTACCTCACCCGATGCTGTTAACCCCATAGGGAGTTATGTGGTCAATAGCGGGGGCACCAGTTATGCAATCGCTTTAGGGGCAGGTGGAATCCCCACAATGACTACCCCCATGGGAATACAGTGGTCGACTGCCACGAGTACTGCACAGGAAGGGGCCACTAGAACCGGACCAAGTCCCAATAATACGATCGCCACAGGGGCAAATGCTATCCCTCTAGGGGGTACCCCCCATAGGGCGAAGTAATACTGGCACCAATATCCCAGGGTATAGGGCTACGGGGATAAGTATCAGGGAGAATGGCCTCAGATTCGAACAGAGGCCAGAGGCGTACTCAGGCGTCTAACCCGACCTGACCTATCATGGTAGCCTATGGTTAACCAACGCGGTAGGACATGCCGCGGCACAAGGGGCACCAGTGGTTATTGACCGAGGGGAGCTAACTAGGATTATCCAAGACAACATTAACCCTATTTACAGGATGACCCCACGTCTTGCTCATAGGAAGCCTTACTCGGAGTATTTTGATGCAGCAGATCTAGGGAAAAACAATAAAATCCTGAAGTTCACCAAGTTCTCAGGTGAGAACAAGGTGTCTACCATTGAGCACATAGCTCGCTTCACAGTGCAGTGTGGAAACCTAGGCGGGATAGAGGCAGCCAAGCTTAGGCTGTTCCCCAATTCCTTGACAGGTTCGGCCTTTACTTGGTACTTTAATTTGCTCGCCGATTCTGTGCAGAGCTGGCAGGAGATGGAGGAACTGTTCCACACTCAGTTCTATCGCACTAAGCCTGAGGTTACCATAGAGGATTTGGCCAAAATAAGCCAAGAACCAGGGGAAACTGTTGAGGGGTTCATCTCCCGATTTAAAATGGCCAAGTATAAGTGCCCAATCGCCCTGCCCGAGGGAGAGTATGCAAAAATGGCCTTAGGAGGTTTAGGTTTCGAGCTCCGAAAAAGATTTGCTGGCCAACACTTTACTAATCTCGGTTAGTTGGTACTACAGGCCGCACCCTATGAACAACTCCTGAAAGAGGAAAGCCAACGAAAAGCGGCCTCGATTGGGACTTATTATAAAGATACCACTGGCCATGCTTTCCCACTCGTGGGGAGTAGTGACTAAAAATAGGTAGACTACTTAGCGTTTGAGGTAGGCGCCGCCAAAATAGCGGAGGGCAAGCCCTACATATGTAAGGCCTTAACCAGGCCGACTGACCAGGCCAAATAGGCCGAACAGTCAAAAACTGCGCCCCAAAGGACCTTCGACTCGAAAGTAACATACTCCTTTGACATTTCAAAGGCAGAATTGATTTTCGATCAGCTACTCAAGGATAAGCAGATCAAATTGCCACCAAGGCACCAAATACCGCCCAACCACGAATTGAAAGACGAAAAGTATTGTAAGTGGCACAATACTCGTACTCATACTACTACTAACTGCATGGTTTTGTGGAATGCCTTGCAGAAAGCAATTACAGGTGGACGTCTCTAGTTCCCAGGGAAGGAGAAGGGCGTTATGATGGTAGATGAAGACCCTTTTCCAGTGAACATGGTCAGTGCTGATTTCTTGAAGTTGGCAGGACCAAGAGGAAATGTGGTACCGGCCTGGGACTTCGGGGAGAGGAGTGAACAAGCCCGGCTAAATTCCCCTAGGCGACCACATGGATCTTAGTTGAACCCTTGGGTAGCTCAATTCTAGAGTTAGGCTAATAACGGTCGTGCGATGGATAATTCGAAGGTGATTACAGGCCAAACAGCACGAAGGGGGGCCCGAGGATTGGTAACCCCGTCAGAACAGCCTAGCGCACCCGTTATGGGCCGGTCCAGTAACATGTCTACTCAGGCCGAAGATCGATTCACGATGCCCAGAGGTGGAGGACGAAGCAAACTATCGGTCGCGTATACCCGCTGTGAACCCAACCCCTCAGGGGAGTCTAATGAATGGGGAGAATAGAGGATCACTATGCCCAGACTGAACGAGGTGCAAAAATTCCACCAGAATGTTTGCCCTAATTACAGTCAACCTATAGAGGATCGTCGATGGGGGGACCCCGATAAGGTCAGACAAGACCCTGCTCAGCCAAAGCAAATGGCCTACTTCTGAAGCCAAAAGGAGGCTAAGCACGACACCCAAGCGGGGCATGAAGATAGGTTCCTTTCATGCGTCTTACACTTCCAAGCCTCAGCCAAAGATCGGCTTGGGAGGGTTTCAGTACGACGGCGTTTGTCATACGATCAATGCAGACCAGACGATACTCAGGGGGAATATTCAGGATGGCCGATCCCTCAGCATCATGAAGGATACAGGCTGAGGATGATCCGTCGAAAGGTGGATGGAGAAAACTGGAAGGTTGCAAGGCATCTAAAGTTCTCGGCTAACCTTGACCCAGCAAGTATGACCAGGATGCAAAAAAGAAGATGGCAACGAAAGATGGCTGCTAGAAGGCGTAACCAGGGGATCTCTACAAATGATAGCCATGAGGATACGGTCTCCCAAGATCAGGATGGTCAAGGCGCGAGTTCCATAAACCAAAGTCAAACAATTAGAGAACCTTCAAAGGACCAAGGGCCAGAGGTCGTGAGTTGAGAAGGGGCAGTTTCGGAACCAGACATGTCAGAGTACAAGACCGAGGATAGTGACCCAGACATTTTCGGAGACTTAGTGACAGGTGCCAGCCCTAGGGTTGACAGTACGGATGCCGGTGACCCACTTCAGTCCCTGAAGATCGACTTTGGAGAGCTTCTAAGGAATCAAGCCACAAGGAACCGGACCACCAAGATCCGAAGGACAATGTCCAAACGATCATCACAAAAGAGATAAAGTACACTTTTGACAACCTCGTACCACGTGGGAGGGTTACCGACATATTTGAGGATCCAACCAGAGAAATGGCCCAACACCTGCAACCGCTCAATATCCAGTCTCACATGGACGACAAGCCGGTGGCCAGGGTTCTGGTCGACAATGGGGTGGTGGTGAACATCATGCCCTCAAGAATGATGAAGCGCTTAGGCAAGGATGAAACTGACCTTTGACAAACTTCTTGGATCAACTAGACCTAGAGAGTCCTCCGAAAGGTGAAAATCAAACGTTTCATAGCTTTGTCACAAACTTCCTAGGCCACTAAGGATTAATTCATGCACTCGTCCTTGTCCCTACCAATTCCTAGTACTCGGCATAAAGGAGGGAAGATTGAGTGGTAATGGCCAAAAATAGGCCATTCATGGTTGACGCCAGCCATACTGAAGTTATTTTGTACGACGGGTACATCGGCCCCATCCGGTTCACTATAGTAGATGAACATGGGAGACCTACATCCTTAGTTACTTCATCAACGGTTTTGGAAGAGGTATTTCAATTGAAAGGACCTCAGACAAAAGCTCTGCCAAACATCGGAGACAGGTGGAGGAGGACTAACCAAGATGATCTATGAAGACAGACCGAATGGTTGTTACAGACATACTGCACCGACAAGCTATGGCAGGCCTGAAGCAAAGAGTGTCTCATGAAGCAAACGTGGTGGTCGAAGTCTTAGCCAGGGAAGAAGTTGTGAATGGCCTGGAAGTCAGGCTGCAGGATCTGCCACCTACACCACCTAAGATGGAAGAAACCCTAGCAAAAGTCCAGGATCCATCAGTCAAAGTTAATTTAGGAAAGGCCGAAGATCAGTGGCCTATTTATGTTAGTGGTTTACTCCCACCTGTGGTAAGGGAGGAAATTGTAAGTTTATTAAGAAAATTTAAAGATTGCTTTGCTTGGGACTACTCTGAGATGCCTGGTCTAGACCAGAAATTGGTTGAACACTAGTTGCCCATCAAGGATAATAGCAGACTGGTAAAATAATTGCCCAGGCGGCTTCATCAGGACACCCAGATATGTAGAGTGGGTGTCTATCATAGTACCGGTCATAAAAAAGAATGAGAAACTAAGGGTATGTATTGACTTTAGAGACCTAAACAAAGCTACTCCCAAGGATGAATACCCAATGCTGGTGGCCGATATGTTGGTGGACGCGCCTGCAAAAAATTGGCTAATGTCTTTCATGGACGGCCATGCGGGGTACAACCAGATATTCATAACGAAAGAGGACGTCCCAAAGACGGCCTTCCATTGCCTCGGGGCACTGGGGACGTACAAGTGGGTGGTTATACCATTCGGAATGAAGAACGTCGGTGCAACTTACCAGAGAGGTATGAATACCATATTCCACGATATGATTGGTACTTTTATGGAGGTCTACATCGACGATGTGGTGGTCAAGTCGAAGCACGAGCAGGAGCACCTCGACCACCTGAGGAGGGTGTTTTCTAGGATGAGGACGCATGGCCTGAAGATGAACCCACTGAAATGTGCCTTTGGGGTAGCAACCGACAACTTCCTCAGCTTCTTGGTCCATCAAAAGGGGATAGAGGTAGACAAAAACAAGGCCAAGGCCATCCAGGAGGCTAGGCCGCCTACAAATAAAAAGGAGTTGTAGAAGTTCTTAGGACAGGTGAACTTCCTCCGGTGCTTCATATCCAACTCTACAGGCCGAACGAAAATTTTCTCCCCCTTAATAAAACTGAAGGCCGGCGAAGTCTGTAGGTGGGACAACCTTCACCAAAAAGCGTTTGATCAAATTAAAGCCTACTTGACTAGGCTTCCTGTCCTATTGCCTCCAAGAAAGGGAGTACCCTTGAAGCTATAAGTGTCAGCGGCAGAAAGTTTGATAGGGAGCTTATTGGCACAAGACAATGAGGCCGAAAATGAATAGGCTATTTTTTTACCTCAGTCAAGCTTTAACCGAGGTAGAACAGAGGTACACGGCCATTGAGAAACTCTTTCTGGCGTTATTTTTCTCTTGCACCAAGTTGCGGTACTACCTTTTGCTGACCACAGTGAATGTGATTTGTCAGACTGACATAATTAAGTACATGCTTACGTGGCCCATTTCTAGGGGAAGGATAGGAAAGTGGACCCTGGCCCTGACCGAGTTCGCCCTACAAGATATACCCCAAAAAGCGGTCAAGGGGCAAGCTTTATCGAATTTCCTCATGGACTACCCTCCTATTGAGAGAGGGAAGGGCACGACAGAGGTGCCACACGTCGGTCTAACACCTTGGAAACTTTTCTTCGATGGGTCCAAGACCAAACAGGCTGCAAGGCAGGGGTTGTGCTGCAGTCACTAGAAGGAACGAAAACTCAAGTGGCTTTTCAGCTTGACTTCCCTTGTTCCAACAACCTGGCTGAGTATGAAGCCCTCATACTTGGGAGCAGCTTGCTGCTCGGTCTGAAGGCTGATGCCGTGGAAATCATTGGAGACTCACAATTGGTTATCAAAAAGCTGGTAGGCGAATACCGGTGTGAGAGCGAACACTTGGTCAAATATCATGCGCTGGCCAAGAAGCTGATCGATGGGTTCCAGGACGTGGTCGTTCGCCACATCCTACGGTCAAGGAACTAGGTTGTGAACCGCTTGGCTCAGGCGGCATCCGGCATTGAATATCCAGAGGGCAGCTTAGAGAGGACTATTGTCATCAAGAGGCAGACGTGGCCTTCCATCCTTGAAACCAACCAAGTAGAAGTCAATCAGGTCGAGGACATACAGCCCGATTGGCGAACTCCAATCTCCCAGTACTTGAGTAACCCTGGACCAGAGTTTGACAGAAGGATCAAGGACAGGGCCACAGGATACGTACTAATTGGGGGAGATCTCTACAAGAAGGGAAGAGACGATCTTTTACTCAGATGCATTAACTTGAATGAGGCCACGTTGATTATGGCCGAGGTTCATGAAGGCATGTGTGGAGCGCATTAGGCTGGGCCTAAGATTAGATGGCTGATTCGACACCATGGGTATTATTGGCCGATGGTGGCAGCAGACTGCGTTAGATACGCCAAGGGTTATTGGGCATATCAAGCCCAAGGTCTAGTACAGCGGTTGCCAGCAGCAGAGTTTAACCCAATAATCAAACCATGGCCATTCAGGGGATGGGCCATGGATTTGATAAGGAAAATTACTCCCCCGGCCACACAGGGGCATTACATCATCATCGTGGCCACCGATTACCTTACGAAGTTGGTCAAAGCAATGCTAATGAAGGCAGTTACTCAGGTAAACATCATCCAATTCCTCAAGAGCCACATCATCCATAGATTCGGGCTCCCAGAGACCATCACTTGTGATAATGGGACCGTTTTCACAGGGGACGAGGTTATAGCTTTTGCATCTGAGTTGGGGATACCATTTACTCATTCCACTCCATACTATGCACAAGGCAATGGGTAGGTCGAGGCTAGCAACAAGATATTAAAAGGTTGCCTGGCCAAGGTGGTGGATGATAACCCGCGGAGGTGGGTAAACATGCTCTTTGAGGTTTTGTGGGCGTTCAGGACATCATAGTGGACTAGCATGACCACCACACCCTTCGCCCTGACATACGGGCACGGCGTGGTGCTTCCCATGGAGATCAATGTGAAGTCAACACGAGTGGCGTACTAGCAGGGACTCACACCAACGGCCTACGGCGAGGCAATGCTGGCCGAATTGGATGACTTGGATGAAGAACGACTGGCCACACTTGATAGGATACAAGTACAAAAAAAGAAGGTTATAGTAATCTACAATAGGAGGGTCAACCTTAAGCATTTCCAGGAGGGGGACCTCGTCTTGAAGGTCGTGCCTCCAATCGACTCAAGGGACCCCAGGTTGGGAAAGTGGCCCCCAATGTGGGAAGGCCCGATAATAGTCTGCTAGGTGCTCCAAGGTAGCGCCTATAGGCTGAGAGACCTGGATGGAAGTGTCCAGATAAGGTCCATAAATAGAAAATTCCTTAAGACCTTCCATCCTACAATTTGGGATTTGGGGTGAGCGATAGGACGACAAGGGGCAAGATGGAGCACCCAAAGTAAGACCGAGAGATAAAAGAAACAAGTTCAATTCACAAAGAAGGGGAGAGAAACATGACCCAAACAGGCCGAAGCAAAAAGGAAAAAGCAAACAAACCAAACTATCAGTGTATGGACTCCCAGGATGATACTAAAAGGGGGGGGGGGGGGGGGAAGGCACGCATGCCTACTTAAAGAAATTATATGGCAAGGACTTTTGAATTTCGGTCCATTATTTCTCCATTGCTGACAGATGTTCGTTGGTGATGACCAGATTGGCTTGACGAGTTGGTTTCATCGACCTCTGCTGCTTGGCGATAGTTTTGACAGAGTTGGCCTCGAGTGTCACGGCCTGGGAACCAATTAGTTTCTTTTCAACTTCATGGGCCAGAGTGGCCCTGTCAGCCCAAAGGGCCGCGAGTTGGGTTTCCAGGCCCTGAATGTTATGATCAACTCGGGCCAGTCTATCTTACCCTTCCTTTACCTCGGTCAGGATTGCTTGAAGGTCATCACAAATTTTCCTGACCTTTTCATCTAGAGTGTTCCCTTCTTTGAGATCGTCCTCCAAAGCCTTCACATTTTTTAGGGCAAGAGGGGCTGAGGTTATCACATTGAACATGAATGCGACAGCATGGTCCAGCCATTCCTTGATAGGGATAGGAAGGTCAGACGAGGATAGTAGCGTCCGGAGCCACTTTGGCGATAGCAGTCAGGTTCCCAGCACCAACGGCCTCGCGAAAAGGGGTCTACAGGAAGGAAAATAGGAGGGATTTGGCTTGTGCTACTTGGGCTGAGACGGACGTAAGCCCAGAGCCCGAGGGATCATTGGCATATTTTTCATCGTCAGAGGAACCAAGGTCAGCCAGGAGGGCTTCCAAACTGACAACCTAGAAAAGAGAATGCATTAGCCAAAGGCGGTGTAGAGGTTTCAAAGGGCATTCGATCTAGAAACACGTACCGAGGGAGTTTCCACGGAGGCAAGGTGACTCGGGGCAATGGGAGGATCTGGCTCGTGAAGAGGAGTCCTGGACTTGGGGGGTTCGGGCACATCGCCACCACTGGACACATCGTCACCAGATCCCTCTTCGGTCTCGATCTCGCCTTCAAGAGAACCATATTTTGGAGAGGAGGATTCGGACTTGGAGGAGTTGGTGAGCACTACTTGAGAAGACTTGGTAGGGACAGCCTGCTTCATACATGTACTGGACCGAGTGCAGTCCTTCATAAGTACCGGGGGAAGGGTCACCGGAGGAGATGAGTCGGCCACCTCAAGATGAGGTCGAGAGGAGGTTGAGGGAGTTGCCACGAAGACACGAGGCCTAGAAGATCCAGCCTTTCCTTTCTGGATCACACTTGGGATAGGGGCCTTGCCCAGGCTAGCTTTCAGAGGGTTGGCACCTTTGATCTTTTTACCCACTGGAAGAGTCTCCTCGGACTCAGCATCGTCCGACGATGACCCATGGTCACTTTGGGCTATCTGAACTGAAGGAACAGGTCGGGCTAAGGATTTGGCTGCAACGACAGGATGATCGGTTAGCAAAACAGCCAAGAATGGCATAATGAAAGAGATAGCGTGGGATGCTTACCAGGAGGCTGTTTAGAGGACGGCGCTTTCTTCTACTTGGGGGCAGCAGTCTTGTGTCCGACAGTACCTGAGGATGAGGGGAGAAGCTTATTACCCTCTTGACGCATCCGAGGCTGGAGAAGCAAAGAGAAATATGAGCCCTACCAGGATGAAAATTCCTCAGATGCTACAGGCTTGTGGGCGAAGAACTGGAGTTTGAACTGGGAGAGGACTAGGGCATTCATGGCCAAGGCTTGAACTATCTCGGTCACGTCTAAATACACCAACTGCTCCAGCTCGTAATCAATGATTGAGTAGTAATTGGGGCAGGGGATGGCCTGACAGAAGTCGAACTGGCACACACAGTAGTGGGGATTGTACATCTCAAAGCCACAGGAGTTGTTTCCAGATGGCTCTAGGGTAACCCTGATGTGGAGATCCTGGCAGACCAAGAACTTTCCCCATAAAACAGGGGCAGACATGGGATGATCAATGGCCAGCGAGAGCAATGAGGGAATTGCTTCCAGTGAATGAAAAGGAGTAAAAAACTTGCCCTTTGGATGGGGCTCAAAAGAGAAGAAGAAATTGTAATACTCTTCTAGGGTCCTCAAGTCATGGTGAGGGGAGGAGGCGAATAAATAACTGGCCACAGTCTGCACTGAAAGCGTGATGGCACGGCATCGGCATACAAATCTTGGAAATAGGCACGAAGCCACATTTGGAGTAGCCAGAAATGGCCACTATCGTATGCAAAATCGGACTTAACAATATCATGATAGCCCCGAAAGAGAGCAGCCAGGGCAAAAGAGGCTAGGTCAAGCGAACTGCCTTGGACCAAGGCATTGGCTAGACGCAGGTAGGTCTTGGAGATCTTGTTCGAACGAACACAGGCTAGGTAACGGCAGATCCAAAATAGGAAAAAGGCCGTGAGTTCTTGGGCTGAGACTGGACCATGGGTTTCACGATAGGTCTGCAGGTAGAAGCTGTAACTCACAGCCTTTGTAAGTTCAAGGCCGTGATCCATCTTAACCGCTTGGGCATTTGTCAAGCCCGACATTGCGTCGTTGAACTCTTCCCCTTCAGCCTTAAGGCCAGTTAGGGCTCCTACATCCAAGAGAGTTGGGTTTGCCATACCAAAGCGGAAGTGGAAGGAGTTCAAGGATCGTGACCAAAATTGAAAAGTAGCTTGGAGCAAGGGACGGTCAAGAGGAATAGAGGTGGTTGAGAGCTGAACGGCTTGTAGAACGCCGAGAGTGGTCAGAAGTTCAGAACAATAGTAGACCACATGGACTACCCAAGTCTTCCAGTCAGGGAGGTAATAGGGCCATAGACGCCCAAAGGCCTTGTCCCCGAGTTTGAGGGGGAGCCTCTGATTGGAAGAAGAGCTCTTTTGTCTCATACTTAGGGAAATTGGAGAGGCCAACAGGGTGAGAAGAGAAAGTAGGGCCTAGCTTGAAATACGGAGGTTCAGGGGAAGGGATCTGTACCTTGACCTGGATGGAGGAAGATAGGAGCGAGCATTTTTACGTAGCACGGTCTCCACCTCTTGGGCCACTGAGGGTTCAGCGGATTTCTTAACCATGGCGACGCTAGCCGAAAAAGTTGTTGAGAGTAGAAGGAGGAAGGTGCTTGATAAGAAGAAGGGAAAAGGGTTTGAGGAGTCTCGTTAAGGAGCAAGATTTTAAGTGCAAGAAGTGGGACTTGAGGCACCATTTATTGAAGCGGCGGGAGTTTTTGAAATTCAAAAGCTATCGGACTGATTTAAGTCAGGTAACTGCTTAAGAAGATGAAGAGGCAGAGGTAGTTTGGCATGGAAAATTAGCCAGGGGCAGTCGCCGTTTCAGTCTCCTCAGTCAACACAACCTCCAAATGAGCTTGAGCCACGTGGCGCCGCTCAGGGAGGTTGTGAGGGGCATTGTTTGCTATCGAAAACCATTGGTCCAGGTCAGGCCGGGCCAAAGAACCAGGGTTGGATGGCCAGGCGATGAACCGTGGGTGGATGGGTTGCTTGAGATGTGACGTCGTCCCATCACCCAAGGATTGAGCCATGTGGCAGAGAAGCAGGAGGTGCTAACCAAGAGCAACGTCACTCAAGAGACATGAGAGTGTAGGGCAGAAGTGGACCCCACCATGGCCTTGGCAGTTGGGGCTAGTATAGGCTTGGTGGGACACATGGCGATTACTGACTGGGATTGGGAAGTATGGACCGAGAAAGGAGGATTTGGTGGGGAGCAACCACGCGGACTGATAGGAAGAGGGACTTATCCTATATAAGGAGATCGACCAGATCTAGGAAAGGATACACAAACATACCTGACAAGATCAGTAGCTTTATTTTTACTTTATTGTGCATTGTTATTTGTCTTTTCTTTATCATTTGCTGGTTTCTATCCTTTTCTTGGACTAAGAGGATGTACGATCATGTTCTTGGAGTGACGCAGGTGTATGCACAAAGTCCACGTTCATATCTGGTATGATCAAATAGTACATTTATTATTTCAGTCTTATTTATCCTTGTTTGTGTCCAGTGGTTCTTTCTTTTGGCAATCTGATAGTGCGTTCAAGTTGCGACCTACGTTGTTGGCTTAACCCAAAAGACCTTAGAGCTACTCAGGCAAGAGGGGGACCAACTTGCCTGGTTAGGAGTCAAATCAGGCTGCTTTCGGCCTCGTTTGAGCCTGCGCAAAGGTTCTGGCACTCCCACGCTATTTGCACCACATGCATTTTCCCCTGTGTGTGAGTTGTTATGATTTTTCTCGCCATCATGTACTATCGTCCTTCACTTATAGGGCTTGGTACACTTAGTTCATTTAGCTATAATCCATCGTCGGTACAACCACATAAGAACAGAATACCATTGCTTGAATGAAAAATAATGAATCACAAAAATAGAATTTTCCAACTAAATATATCAATTAAAATCATCCAAATAGGGATGGGGTCTCAACATCAAGCAATCAAGAATGCAAACTAGAATTTTAAATAACAAACACCATTAGTTCATCTACACCTAAAGATAGAAAGAACTTAGCTGATCATGCTGCTAAGAGACAGGGGGCAGGAATGGTGATGATGATCCATGGAGATGTGCTTGGCGATCTCTGCAAGTTGCTGCCCAGGAAGAAAACGTTGGAAGAAGATGATGGAGACGCTCTACTGGTTCAGTAATGGTGCTAATTTCCATAATTGAATTCTCTCTGGCTTCGACAGATTTCAATATATATATATATATATATATATATATATCCAAGGAAGGGAAACCAAGAGAGAGAGAGACCGTGAGGGATTTGAAAGTAGAGATATAAGAGGAAAGAGAGAGAAAAGTGGAATGGAATTAGGAAAGGTGGGACCGTAAGGGATTTGAGGGGAGAGAGAAAGAGAGAAGATAGAATTGAAATAGGAGAGATAGATGATGAGCACATTTATGTGTGAAATCTTAGGGCATAAAGCATACATTTTACCACATTGGACAGAGTTACTCGGTGCTTTCTTGTGCTTTTCAGGGTTTAGGTGAAATATTGTGAAAATGGAGGAGATGATGCTAAGGAGTTGTTTTTAAGCTTTTTCAAGGTGTTAATAGTATGGATGCATAGCCCATCAAGTCAGCTTCGCAACGGTTCAAACGACACTTGATTTCGAGTTCAAACGAAGAAGTTATGGCCGTTTCCGTAACGACGTGCGAAAATGGTGTATAGGGGTTTATTTATAATTATTGATAGTCGGACGGGGACAAAGTGAAGCGGAAGTTCGGATTTCAGGGGCCTACACACAATTATCAGAAGTTACTTTACTGTACCCGAAAGATTCCATTTGGAAGGCTCTGGACAGTCCAATTTCAACTTGAGATATCTTGGGCTCCCCAACTCCGAATTTGACAAAATTTGGGTCTATTTTGGGTGATTTTTCACAAGGAACACAATGATGAGGCCTATATAAGCACCCCATGCTCCACATTTTCTGAAGGATAGAATGGGTATTTTATTTATTCTTAAAGGAATCCTAATCATCACCCTTACTCTCTCTCTCTCCTCCAACTTCTCAAGGGCACTTCTGGAATTCTACTTGGGATAGATTTATATTTTCTCATCTATGGAAGGTTGAAAAATCAAAGATGCTTTGATTTTATTGCTTGGAGAAGATATCTACAAAGAAAAGGAAGCACTTGTTAGAATTGGAAGTTTATTTTTCTAGAAATAGAAAGTCTATGTAAACAATCTTCTCTTCTTCTTCTTTCTTTTTTTTTCTTTTTTCTTAGGATTCAAGGCATTGTAAAAGAGGAAAGAGAAGAGAATATTCTCTTTTCTTAGGGAATATTTCTCCTACACTTCCATCTTCTCTCTTCTCCTCTCTTCCACCTATAAATACCCCCTACCTCTCTTGTAGAAATTGCTCATTCACTTAGTGAAATTTCTTCTCTTCTTCTCCTTCTAATTTGTGATTTTTGGCTTTTCTAAGTTCTAGTTTGCTTTTATGATTTTTAATTAATGGTTATAATAGGTTTAGTTTATGCTTTAATTTCAATTTAAGTCTTCAATTAGGTTGTAATTTATTAATTCTAGTTTAGGTTTTAAGCCTTCTAGTCTAAGTTCTTAAGTTGATGACAAGACTTGAAGATTTAGAAGAGGAGGCCGTGGTAAGTTTATGCAAGTATTCGATCAAGCTTTTCATTTACATTCATGCAAGCACATCCAGGTTTTACTATCTAAACTCTCAATCTCATTCTCCATCTCCTCTATCTCTCTCTATCTTCTTCTTCTTCCCCCTCCATTTCTTTTATTTTAATTTTATATGGTTGTGGTTTATGGATGCATTTTTTTTCCCTTTTTTCTTTTTATGTGGTTAGTATGTGTGGTTGCATTTTTATTCCTTTCAATTCGCTTTACTTTGATAGGTTAAATGCTCATGTGTTAGGACGCCGATTTAATCCCTTAATTTTGTTAGATGCTTATGAGTTAGGATGCATTGATTTTCGTTAGTTTAATTTAACACTTTAATTTGGTTCATTTTGCATTACTTTTAAGTTAGTTAAATAGAGTGGCGTATATCTCCTCGTGTTCGACCCGTAGCTACAATTGACCCGTACGCTTACGGTTTTATTTTAACTCAAACAAGTTTTTGGCGCCGTTGCCGGGGAGATTATTGTCCATTTTATTTATCTGATTTTTAAGTAGTTCGAAGTGTTTTAGTTTATTATTTTCTCTTCTTTTTTTTGAAAAAAAAAAAAATCAATTTTTGAAAACCTCTTCTTGTTTCTCTTCTGTTTCAAATAGTGTGCGCCCAATCTAAAGTCCTTCATATGCTTTAACCCTCCATCTTTTGGTGTCCCTCATAGGATTAAGTTACCTATGACGCTACATCTTGACTTGGTTGGGTGGATTGACATGTGACTTATCTTTGGAGGTGACCACTCTTGATAACAGGAAAGCGATATAGTGAGAGTGTTGGAAACATAAACGTATAGTAGACCTCCATTCTACATCAGAATCTATATTGGAGTCGCATGTAGGTGGCTATAGAAGACTATACGGGTTCCCTTACTGTCAACCTATATGGCATCCTTATAGCTTTTGAACCATTGTTTCGATTTTTGAGGGATAGAGATGCACTATCTACCTTGGGCTCCCTCTTGTTTCTAGTTTTTTTTTTTTTTAAGTGTTTTATTTTTCTTTAATTTTTCTAAAGGAGACCTCATATCTGTTTAGGTGGCTAAGGTGTGGACTCGTGATTCAAATAATCGTCTTATTATAAGACCACCTTCTCTACCACCTTTGACCATGGGTGACCAACAACCCAAGACTCTTAAGGATAGGTTTTACCCCACCAGGGCTGCACAACCCTCATGCATTAGTCTGCCTGTTGTTATAGGGAATAACTATGAACTCAAGACCAACTTCATCAGCATGCTACCCCATTTCCATGGGATGGCTAATGAGGATGCATATCTCTTCCTTAGGGAATTTGAGGAGGTCTGTGTTCTAATTAATGTCAAGAATTTAACTGATGATGCAGTTAGGCTTAGGTTTATACCCTTTGCCCTGAAAGACCAGGCCAAGAAGTGTCTCTATGGACTGCCAACAAACTCCATTAATACATGGGATGAGTTCACCATTGTCTTTTTGAAAAAATTCTTCCCTCTTCACAAGACCAATAAGCTTAAAAGTGACATCCTCCAGTTCAGGCAGAAACCACATGAGTCCTTTTCTAAATTCATGGAAAGATTCAAGGACCTCCTCTTAGAATGCCCTCACCATGGTTTTGACTTGTGGCAGCTATGCCAAATTATTTATGAGGGTATTGATTATCAGACCAAGCAACTTGTAGAGTCTATGTCTTCAGCAGGCTTTACTTCGTTTTCTGAGGAGAATGATGCATGGACATTCTTAACCAACTTGGCTGATAAGACTAGGGAATGGGAATCTTCCCAAGAGACTGAAAGGACCACTAAGGGGTATCTCATTGAGGGTATGCCAGCTAAGGAGGCCAAACTTGACAGTCTCATAAAACGGTTGGAGTCTATAGTTCTTAAAGAGTCTATACCAGTTAATCCGGTCAACCAGGTCAACCATGTGTCGGTATGCAGTTGGTGCCAAACCCCTGGACACCTTTCTGAGGAATGCCCCAACACCTTGGTGGGAAATTTCAGCACTGAGAATGTAAGTGCTCTCTACCAAAATAACCTATATAGCAATATTTACAATCCAGGATGGAGAAATCACCCCAATTTCTCATGGAATCAAGGGAACCAAGCAGGCCCATCCAACTTTAACCATCAAGGCCAAGTTGGTGCCCAAAGGCCTAACTATGCACCACAAAGCCAAGGAATGTCTCCTAACCCCTTTCCCCCTCGTTCTCATCCAGGACCTTCTATTAATTCTGCTAGGCCTCCTCTCCTTGCACCTTATCAGCAACCCCCAGGGTTTACCAATATAGGAGAGGCAACAAGACTGAATGAGATGGACAACAAGATAGCTCTTCTCATGACAAGCCACAATAACATGGAAAAATAACTCACCCAGCTTGTCACAATCCTGCATGAGAGGAAAACAGGGAAGTTACCTAGCCAGCCTGAGCCAAATCCTAGGCATCAGGTTCATATTCAGCAAGGTACCCAAGCTCCTCCAACCAATGTTGCACAAGGCCAACAGCACCAAGGGCCCTCCAGACAGGTAAATGTTGTTTATGCTTTAAGGAGTGGCCGTGAGTATCAACAGGCTAGTGCACCTCAGTCTTTACCATCTCATACTCCTGTTGACTCTCCCCCTTCTGAAGAGGCCATTGAAGTGCCTACTGTTCCTAGTTCGTTTGATGAACCTAAAGATATACTAGATGATTTGGTTGAGGAAACCAAAGAGGATTCTATTGAGGAAGTTAAAAAGATCAACCCTGAAAGAATTTATACCCCACCTGCCCCTTTCCCAAATAGGTTGGTTAGCAAGAAGTCTCCTTCTGTGGAGAAGATATTAGATGTGTTCAAAAAGGTTCAGGTGAATATCCCCTTGTTGGATGCTATTGCCCAGATTCTCGCTTATGCTAAAGTCCTCAAAGACTTATGCACCCAAAAGCGGACCACCAATGTGCCCAAAAAGGCGTTCTTGGCTGCTAACGTTAGTTCTCTAATCTCACAGCCAGTAGCAGCCAAGCATAAGGATCCTAAAAGCCCCACCATCTCTTGCACTGTAGGCCATACTACTATTGATCATGCCTTATTGGACCTTGGTGCAAGTGTGAACCTCTTACCCTTTCATGTCTACCAACAACTGGGATTGGGAGAACTAAAACAGACCAAAATTACTCTTCAACTTGCAGATCGGTCGGTTAAAATTCCTAAGGGAATGATTGAGGATGTCCTGTTGAAGGTTGGGGAATTTATTTTTCCTGTGGATTTTATTATTTTAGATACCCAACCCACTGCCAACTTCAAGGATCAAATCCCAATCATATTGGGTAGACCATTCCTAGCTACCAGTAATGCTTTAATCAATTGCAGGAATGGTCTCATGAAATTATCTTTTGGCAATACTTCTGTTGACTTCAATGTGTTTAGGTTGGGCAAGCAGCCTGACATGGATGAAGAGATGCATATGCTTCAAGGATTTTCCGATGATATTGATATGTTCTTTGAGATTGATTTTCATTTTGGGATTTTAAGAATATATGCAAGAATTGGAGGGTGTTGATGATACTCCCTTATCTGAGGTCTGGAGCATCCAACCACCTTTGGAGCCCCTTGGACCCCTATCCACTTCCATTCTCAAATCCTCTATTATTGAGCCCCCCACATTAGAGTTGAAGGCATAGCCCTCCAACCTCAAGTATGCCTTCTTAGGACATGATCATACTCTTCCTGTTATTATTGCTTCTGATTTGACTTCTATTCAGGAAGAAGAGTTGATTAAGCTTCTAAAGGACCATAAGGAAGCTATAGGTTGGACCATGTCTGACATCAAAGGTATTAGCCCCTCCATTGTTCAACATCATATACATCTGATGGAGAGTTCCAAACCTTCTATGGAACCCCAAAGGAGGGCTAATCCTGTGATGAAAGAGGCAATCAAGAAAGAGATCCTAAAATGCTTGGATCATGGCATCATTTATCCTATTTCTGATAGCCAATGGGTGAGTCCTGTGCAGGTTGTGCCTAAGAAAGGAGGAGTCACTGTAGTTGAGAATGTCAATAATGAGTTGATTCTAACCCGTATCCAAACGGGATGGAGAGTGTGCATTGACTATAGGAAATTGAATGCGGTAACTTGGAAGGACCACTTCCCCTTGCCTTTTATTGATCAGATGTTAGAGAGACTAGCTGGTCATGAATATTATTATTTTCTTGATGATTATGCAGGCTATAACCAAATTCCTATTGCTCTAGAGGACCAACACAAGACTACTTTCACATGCCCTTATGGAACCTTTGCTTACCGGCGTATGCCTTTTGGGCTTTGCAATGCCCCTGTTACATTCCAAAGGTGCATGATGAGTATCTTTTCTGATATAGTAGAGCACTTCCTAGAGGTGTTTATGGATGATTTTTCTATTCACGGCTCTACTTTTTCTAATTGTTTGCATCATCTCTCTTTGGTTCTTAAAAGATGCATAGAAAAGAACTTGGTCTTGAATTGGGAGAAGTGCCACTTCATGGTAAAGCAAGGTATAGTTCTTGGCCACATTGTGTCCAAAGAAGGGATCAAGGTTGATAGATCTAAGGTGGACCTTATAGCCAATTTACCACCACCTAAGAGTGTGAAGGACATTAGATCTTTTCTTGGTCATGCAGGTTTTTATAGAAGATTCATCAAGGATTTTAGCCAGATAGCTAGACCTCTCACCTCTCTTTTGGCAAAGGACTACCCATTTGATTTCTCTTCTGAGTATCATGATAGTTTTGAGCAATTGAAAAGAGCTTTGACCTCAGCCCCTATTATTCAAGCTCCAACTTGGACAGTTTCATTTGAGCTTATGTGTGATGCCTCTGATTTTGCTATAGGGGTTGTTCTTGGGCAAAGAATCAATAAATTACCCCATGTGATTTATTATGTAAGTAGGACTCTTAATGATGCATAGCTTAATTATACCACCACTGAGAAAGAATTTTTAGCTGTTGTGTTTGCTTTAGAGAAGTTTAGGCCCTACCTGGTTGGATCACATGTGATTGTTTATACTGACCATGCAGCTATCAAATATCTTGTGCAGAAGAAAGATGCCAAGGCTTGCCTCATTAGGTGGGTTCTTTTGTTACAAGAATTTGATCTTGAAATTAGGGATAAGAAAGGGTGTGAAAATTTGGTTGTAGACCATCTATCCCGGCTGCCTAATTCCTTGACTGTTGATTCTCCAATCAACGAGAATTTTCCTGATGAGTATCTGATGGTAGTGTCTAGTGAACCTTGGTTTGCTGACATTGTTAATTATCTGGTTACGGGTGTGACACCTACACATTGGTCCACCCAAGATAAGGATCGTTTCTTTTCACAAGTTAAGTATTTCTTTTGGGATGATCCTTATCTTTTTAAGACCTGCCCGGATCAAGTAATCCGGAGATGTGTCCCTGATCATGAGCAACAATCTGTCTTATCTTTTTGCCATGATCAGGCTTGTGGAGGCCATTTTGGGCCTAATAAAACTGCGGCCAAAGTTTTACAGTGTGGATTTTATTGGCCTAGTCTGTTTAAATACGCTTTTACTTATTGCAGGGCATGTTCTTCATGCCAATCCTTAGGGCGTCTTACTAAGAGAAATAGGATGCCCCTCAACCCAATTCTAGTGGTTGAGGTGTTTGATGTATGGGGTATTGATTTCATGGGGCCTTTCCCTAACTCTTTTGGTAACCTGTACATATTACTTGCTGTGGACTATGTGTCCAAATGGATTGAGGCAGTTGCTTGTAAGACCAATGACCACAAGGTGGTTGTGAAATTTCTGAAGGAGAACATCTTCTCCCGTTTTGGTACTCCCCGGGCTATCATTAGTGATCGGGGCAAGCATTTTGTAATCGGCCTTTTGAGGCCCTCATGAAAAAATATGGTGTCATCCATAAGTTGGTCACACCCTACCATCCCCAGACCAGTGGCCAGGTTGAGGTTTCAAATAGGCAGATCAAGTAAATTCTTGAGAAAACCATCAACCCGAACCGCAAGGATTGGTCTAACCGGTTGGTAGATGCGTTGTGAGCCCATAGGACAGCCTTCAAGATCGATCTTAGTCAATCTCCATACCGTCTGGTGTATGGAAAGGCATGTCACTTACCTATAGAGATTGAGCACAAGGCATTTTGGGCTATCAAGAAGCTTAACTTTGACCTATGCACTGCAGGTGCCCATAGGAAACTCCAACTATCTGAGTTGGAAGATCTTAGGAATGAGGCATATGAGAATGCCCAGATTTACAAGGAAAAAATCAAGGCTTTCCATGATAGGCACATTTTGAGAAAATCTTTTGAGGTAGGCCAGAATGTTTTGTTGTACAATTCTCGTTTGCATATCTTTCCAGGTAAGCTGCGTTCTAGATGGGATGGCCCCTATATTGTTCAAAAAGTTTATCCTCATGGGGCTGTTGAAGTCCTCAATCCAAGTATAGGAGCTACTTTCAAGGTCAATGGCCAAATATTGAAGCCGTACATAGAGATGCCTACTCCTGTTGAAGAAGAGGTCATGGATCTCCATGAGCCTCTTTACCTTGACCCTTGATATCCTGGTATGTATCCCCTCCCTTGTCCTTATTCTTTCTTTTCTGCATGCATTGAGGACACTGCATGAATTAAGTGTGGGGGGGGTGTTGGACTTTAATTATGAATTTTATGAATTTTGATTGTGGCGATAGTTTTTGGTTATGTGCAAAAGTCTTTTCAATTTGCAAAGCGACAGTGAGAGGGAATTAGGTGCCCTCCTAGCATGCGAAATAATAAAAAAAATCCCTTTTCGAGGATGGTAGTTGGTTTGTATCCGGTGATGGGGATTGAGTTTGAAAATATGAGTGTTACTTCACGTGATGGTTAGATTCCTCTATGTGTTTATGGACCCCTTTGATCTTTTGGCTAGTAGTTGAGACCAATTTGTTTGTGGCAAGGCATGAAAGTGAAAGTGAATGAAAAAAAAAGAAAAAAGAAAAAAGAGAGAGAAACAGAAAGAAAAGTGGAATTCCTTGGGACTAGACAGGGCACTGTGCCTCATGAAGCAGGGTGACTTGATCGAAATTCCTTGGAAGGAAACTCAAAAAACTCTTGCATCAATGTCTCAAAGTCTCTATGGATATATGCAAAAAGCGAAGCTACTAAGTATTTGGGTGTCTGGTGTATGCTCCACCATGTCATTCAGAGAACAGTAGTGGAGTAGAAATAGAGTTTGTGGTTGAGAAAAAAAAAAAAAAAAAAAAAAACTTTTGCCTTAATGCCTGAAAAAAAAAAAAAAAGAAAGTATGGCCAACAATACTCAATGCCTAAGCCTTTGGTTCCATTGATGCTATGGGGGGGTTTACTTGAAAGTGAGTAGTGTTCAGAAAATATGAGGAGATCCCTTGAACTTGTTGCATGCTTGTTACTTGAATTGATGCGGGGTGATAAAATTCAAGTGTGGGGGAACCTTTGGCTCCTTAATCTTTAGTTGAGTATTTCTTTGAGATTGTGTGCCCTATCTTACTTATGCCATGAGAAAAATTTACATCATTTTTTTTTATTTATTGAATTTTGGGTGTATATTCACTGCAAACACCCACGAGACACAACTCGTCCACTCGTAACCTAGGGGTTGAAAGGCTTGTTGCACATGCTAAGTGCAACCGTGATTCCTACGAAAGTGAGTTAGGATTTTTTTTGCATTCTAGGTTAGTTTATCTTTTGTTTTACTTGAGGATAAGTAACATTCAAGTGTGGGAGAATCTGATGAGTACATTTATGTGTGAAATCTTAGGACATAAAGCATACATTTTACCACATTGGACAGAGTTACTCGGTGCTTTGTTGTGCTTTCCAGGGTTTAGGTGAATTATTGTGAAAATGGAGGAGATGATGCTAAGGAGATGTTTTTAAGCTTTTTCGAGGTGTTAATAGTATGGATGCATAGCCCATCGAGTCAGCTTCGTAACGGTTCAAACGACACTTGATTCCGAGTTCAAACGAAGAAGTTATGGCCGTTTCCGTAACGACGTGCGAAAATGGTGTACAGGGGTTTATTTATAATTATTGACAGTCGGACGGGGACAAAATGAAGCGGAAGTTCGGATTTCAGGGGTCTAAACACAATTATCAGAAGTTACTTTACTGTACCCGAAAGATTCCATTTGGAAGGCTCTGGACAGCCCAACTTCAACTTGAGATATCTTGGGCTCCCCAACTCCGAATTGGACGAAATTTGGGTCTATTTTGGGTGATTTTTCGCAAGGAACACAATGGTGAGGCCTATATAAGCACCCCATGCTCCACGTTTTCTGAAGGATAGAATGGGTATTTTATTTATTCTTAAAGGAATCCTAGTCATCACCCTTACTCTCTCTCTCTCCTCCAACTTCTCAAGGGCACTTCTGGAATTCTACTTGGGATAGATTTATATTTTCTCATCTATGGAAGGTTGAAAAATCAAAGATGCTTTGATTTTATTGCTTGAAGAAGATATCTACAAAGAAAAGGAAGCACTTGTTAGAATTGGAAGTTTATTTTTCTAGAAATAGAAGGTCTATGTAAACAATCTTCTCTTCTTCTTTTTTTTTTTTTTTTTGCTTTTTTCTTAGTATTCAAGGCATTGTAAAAGAGGAAAGAGAAGAGAATATTCTCTTTTCTTAGGGAATATTTCTCCTACACTTCCATCTTCTCTCTTCTCCTCTCTTCCACCTATAAATACCCCCTACCTCTCTTGTAGAAATTGTTCATTCACTTAGTGAAATTTCTTCTCTTCTTCTCCTTCTAATTTGTGATTTTTGGCTTTTCTAAGTTCTAGTTTGCTTTTATGATTTTTAGTTAATGGTTATAATAGGTTTAGTTTATGCTTTAATTTCAATTTAAGTCTTCAATTGGGTTGTAATTTCTTAATTCTAGTTTAGGTTTTAAGCCTTCTAGTCTAAGTTCTTAAGTTGATGACAAGACTTGAAGATTTAGAAGAGGAGGCCATGGTAAGTTTATGCAAGTATTCAAACTTTTCATTTACATTCATGCAAGCACATCCAGGTTTTACTATCTAAACTCTCAATCTCATTCTCCATCTCCTCTATCTCTCTCTATCTTCTTCTTCTTCCCCCTCTATTTCTTTTATTTTAATTTTATATGGTTGTGGTTTATGGATGCATTTTTTTTCCCTTATTTCTTTTTATGTGGTTAGTATGTGTGGCTGCATTTTTATTCCTTTCAATTCGCTTTAGTTTGATAGGTTAGATGCTCATGTGTTAGGACGCCGATTTAATCCCTTAATTTTGTTAGATGCTTATGAGTTAGGATGCATTGATTTTCGTTAGTTTAATTAGTTTAATTTAACACTTTAATTTGGTTCATTTTGCATTACTTTTAAGTTAGTTAAATAGAGTGGCGTATATGTCCTCGTGTTCGACCCGTAGCTACAATTGACCCGTACGCTTGCGGTTTTATTTTAACTCAAACAATAGAACTGCAGTGGAATGAGAGAGAGAGAGAGAGAGAGAGAGAGAGAGAGAGAGAGAATTTAATCTAAATTATAAATTTGATCAAAATTCTCTTTTTGAAAATATCTCTCCATCTTGGCCCCGGATAGACCCAATCCGAGAATTAAAGTTGCTCCAAATAATATTCCGGACCATATGAACCCAATATCGGATATCTTCTGAAAATTTTCCAATTTTTTGAAATTATGATTATGCCCTTGGATCTTCAGTGAAACGTCTTTCCATTTCGCCCTTGATCACATGTGAGTCGATCGATGGGTAGGCTGGTGCCTAGGTTGCATCAAATACTTCCTTGGTTCTGGGCTCGAGCTTGCAATCCAACTCATTTTCTGTCCCATTATTCTTTTCTGACCCAAAAAGAATAATCACATGTATGGGCTTCAAAACTGATGCGTACATTTAATGCAACACATTCATCGTGCTCAAAATTCAGCCCTCTTCGCAACCATGAAAAAAAACTGAACCACTTTATGTGTAAATCTGAAGATACGATGCCCGATAGTCCAAAATAGCATGAAACTGCATAAAATGACCCTAAACCTAAAAATAACAGAAAATACCCAAGGTAGCTCCATTCTAAGCAGATAAAAATGCAGAATTAAATGGAATAATTTCACACATAAATATGCTCATCAGTTGGCTCATGTCACATATATTATTATTGCTTTTAATGTGTTTAGCATGTATCTAAGTATGTTGCCAATGCCATCATCCCCTCCTATAGCGGTTGTTGACCTTTTGACTCGCTCCACTTGTTGGGTTGTGTGGTCGATCTCCACCCATCGGCCTATGGATGTTTATGTATGTTCATGATTGGAGATCATGATTGGTATTTTATGTAAGTGAACATGTTCCTATGTATTTATGTTAGAGGTAGTCTTTGTGTGTGATGTAAAGTGCGACGCTTCGACGCTCCCTACTAAGTAGACTGATGTAGTAGGACTTTTAAAAGAGATGTAATTATTGGGAAAATGTAATTATATTTTTGAGAAACCTTGTAAAAGGTTAGTACCTCGCACTGCATGTCATATGCTTACATTACCTCGACATACCACTATAAGTACCAATCGGGTTCCATTGTAGGACTCATGCGCACACGTATGTATGGTGCAATTTGTGGATAGGAGATGCGCATTCCTCCTTATATTTGTTTAAAATCGGTTAAAATTATATGCCCCTAACCACACACTTGAGATTTTATTATGAGCTTAGCGAAAGTTTTGGTCTCACCATGTAAATTCTGGAACAAATTATTGATGTGTACTTAATGTTTACCTTGTGCATCATTGTGTAGTGATATGTGGAAACGAAGGATCCAATATCTGCTCAATGAGTAAGAATATTGAAATTACCTGATCACTGAAAGGACCAAGCCTGTAGAGGGTACTACCGTTGCACATCACCGTGGTATGGAAGCCTACAATGAGTGGGTGAAAAAGAATCGTGCGCGCTTTATTATGTTGAGCACAATGACAACCTTATTGGTGATTTTGAACAGTGCACCACATCTTACTCCATGTGGGACTAGCTGAAATTTGCTTTCGAAGGCACATCCACTACAAGGTTAAAGAGCATGACCTTGAAGTTTGAGATGTACAAGATGGATCCCAAGCACACTATGTCTGAACACCTTAGGGTGGTCAAAGACATGATTCAGAAGCTGAAAGATGTTGGACTGACCTAAC
Organism: Telopea speciosissima; assembly: GCF_018873765.1. Lineage (NCBI taxonomy): Eukaryota > Viridiplantae > Streptophyta > Magnoliopsida > Proteales > Proteaceae > Telopea > Telopea speciosissima. The sequence goes on along the minus strand of NC_057919.1, from coordinate 30,867,938 downwards.
TGAGGAGCAGCAGCTTCAAGCTGTCATCAGGACACTCCCTGATTCCTGGGCTCCTATGAAGCTCATTCTCACCCACAGTGAAAGCATAAAAACTTTTGTTGATATTGCTCAGCATGTCAAGCTTGAGGCGAAGTGCCAAGAGGCGAACTGTATAACTACCCTTGTTGCCAAGGGAGGCAAGAGCAAGACTTCTGGGTTTAAGCGTAAGAGACAAAGTAATCCAGCAAGGCAGGGTGGGGCTAAGAACCAAGCGCCTAAGGAAGGCAAGTCTGCCAAGCGCTAGAGGGCAAGCGTGGAAGAAAGAAAAACATATCCAAGGTCAAATGCTACAATTGTCAAAAGATGGGGCACTTCGCTCGTGATTGCACTTAGCCGAAGCAGGTTCCATTTCAGTTACAACATTGTTACCTTTAGGATATTCATTTCATATTGACGGTGATAATTTTGAGTTTTATTGGAGTTGTAGTATGATTGAGCATGGAATTCTTATTGATGGATTCTTTAAATTAGATTTAATTGATTCTTTTTCATCTTCTTCTTATGTGGTTAATGTATGTGATGATTCTGAATCCATTACTTGGGATACTAGACTGGGACACAGAGGGCAAGCTAGGATGACTAGGCTAGCTAGAGAGGGCCTTCTAGGCCTACTCGCTAAACTCAACCTCCCAACGTACGAGCCCTGTCTAGCAGGTAAGGCCCATCAGATAACTTTTGGAAAGGCAATCTAATCCACCCAGCCTCTTGAGCTTGTCTACTCGGACATATGTGAACCTATGAATGTAAAGGCATGCCATGGCACCTCATATTTTGTCACATTGATTAATGATTATTTATGATACAGTTATATGTATCTGATCGCTCACCGCTACGAGGCATTAGATTTCTTCAAACGTTGTGGTAGAGATTGAGAATCAATTAAGTAAGAGTTTAAAGACTCTACGCACTGACCAAGGACGTGAGTATCTCTCTAACCAGTTTAAAGAACTGTGTGAGGAAAAGGGGATACATAGGCAAGTGACTATTCCTCACACTCCGCAGCAAAATGGTGTAGCAGAAAGGAGAAATAGGATACCTTTAGATATGGTTATGTCGATAATGGTGTAAGCCAACCTCCCAATAACCTTTTGGGGGGACGCTCTCTTGACTATGGCCTACATCCTTAATCGAGTGCCTTCACAGTCAGTTCCTTCCACTCCCTATGAATTGTGGAAAGGCATAAAGACCACCTTGGGGCATATGCGACCATGGGAAAGTGCTAGTTATGTTCACAATGCCTCTCATAAGTTTGGTAAGCTAGGCCCTAGAGCTAGAAGGCACATCTTTATAAGATATACCGACAGCTCGAAGGGCTACGTAATGTACAGTGAACACCCTGAGGGAGAAATGATCGAGATAGAGTCTCTTGATGTTGACTTCATTGAGACAGACTTTCCTGGCATTAGTGATGCAAGTAGGGATCTCGACCTCTTTAAGTTTGAGGATGACGTTAGAATCTCACCTACTATCAGCGAGGGTGGGGAATTGACTCATCCTATAATCGCCAAAGATAGTGAGACTGATCATCAGCCTAGTGGGAGTGCAGCATTAGATGATCAGGAATCTCTTACGCGTTAGAGTAGTCATGGACACATTCCCCGTCGTCGCTTTAAGAATGAAGGGGAAGCTCTCATTTGTGTTCTAAAGGATGAGGGTGAACCTGCTTCTGTGTGGGAGGCGCTCTCTTCACCTGCTAAGGAAATGTGGCAAGCTGCTATGGAGGATGAACTGAGTTCTACGAGTAAGAACTAGTTATGGGAGTTAGTTGACCTGCCCCATAGATGTAAGGCTATTGGGAACAAATGGGTTCTAAAGGTCAAACATAAGGTGGATAGGTCAATTGACAAGTACAAGGCACACCTTGTGGTGAAGGGCTATACCCAAAGAGAGGGTGTAGACTATGACTAGACATTCTCCCCTGTGGTGAGATTTGCCTCCATTCACCTCATCCTAGCCATTGTCGCCAAAATGAATTTGAACTCTTCCAAATGGATTTTAAAACTGCATTTCTCAATGGAGAACTAGACGAAGAGATCTTTACGGATCAACCAGTGGGTTTTGAGGTCAAAGGACAAGAGCGCAAAGTTTGCCCTCTTAAACATTCTATATATGGCCTCAAACAATCGTCTAGGCAGTGGTATTTTAGATTTCATCATGCCATTACCAATATGGATTTTGAAATGATTGAAGAGGACCACTATGTGTATGTGAAACGATCCAAGGGAGGTTTCCTTATTCTACCTTTGTATGTGGATGACATTTTGTTGGCTGGGAATGATATGGAAATGATTGTCACTAAAGAGTGGTTATCCTCTACTTTTGAGATGAAGGACATGGGTGAAGCCGACTTTGTGTTAGGTGCCAAGATTGTGAGGGGTCACTCTAGGGGGTTTCTTGGTTTGTCTCAAGAGACTTACACAAAGAAGATCGTGGAACGATTCCATATGAACAACTCAAAACCCATTGACACTCCCATGGACAAAGCGTGTACTTTCAGCCTTGACCGATGCCCTAAGACTGAAGAGGAGAAGAATCAAATGTCAAAAGTACCCTACGCCGCAGCGATTGGTAGTTTGATGAATGCAATAATGTGCACGCGTCCGGACATATGTTTCGCAGTTGGTATGGTTAGCTATTACCAGAATAACCCAGGACCATGCCACTAGTAAGCAATAAAACGGATCTTTCAATACCTTCGTGGGATCACTGATCTCATCGTCACCTACAAGTTTGGATTTGAGACTGATAGGCTATAATGATGCTAATCGGGCTAGTGACAGAGACGACCATAAATCTAATTCAGGATATACATTTGTCCTAGGAGGTGGGGCTATTTCTTGGAGCAGCAAGAAACAGACCTGCATCGTACTAACCACACTGGAGTCTGAGTACATCGCGTGCTCGATGGCCATTCAGGAGGCCGTTTGGTTGAGGAGGTTCCTACAACGCCTTGGCATTATTGCTCATTCAGGAGATGCCATGCTAGTACACTGTGATAGTACGGTAGCCTTAGCATCCGCTTAGGACCCTAAGTTCCTTGGGAAATCCAAACACATAGACATTAGATATCACTACATACGAGACATGGTTACATAAGGGGAGGTTATCTTGAAGTATATCTCCATGAGTAGCATGGTGGTTGATCCTTTGACTAAGCCTATTGCTCAGGACATCTTCCTTACTCATGTTAGGAATATGGGCCTTCGATGTGGATGATCTTTGAGCTTGGACACTTCTTTTAGACATTATTTGTATGGTTCCTTGATTTATATGAGACATATTTTCTTTTTTGGGTGATACGCATATGTACACATTCTTTTGTAAATATGTCACTAGGCTTGAATCTATCCAATCACACGGGTGATTCACCTTGGCGCTTTGAGATAGTGAGCAAGATGAGCCAAATTCACCTTGGCTCTTAGAGATAGCTAGCAAGATGAACAGATTGCTTTTAAGCTAAGTGGCGCCTTAGTTAGAGCTAAGATGAGATAGTTATATAATCGAACACAGAGTTTCCATATCTCAGTGTATCCTGCTTATAGCCGAGTGTGAGATTTCTGGGAGGCACTATGGAGGCGACTAGACTGAAAGGCTCAGGTCAGGCACTTGACAGTGCGACTGGACCCAAACTCATATGGTGTTCTTTTATATTTTATGAGTGACATGCCCACCTTAGTGGGAGAAGCACCATAGCATACATTTCATACTGTATGTGCTTTGTTACGATCGTTTGTGAGAGTGATTGAATGGATACCTACTTCATCACTGTGTGAGCCATATGGATTAAACTGAGTTGATCCTACTAATACCCTCTACCTGAGACCATGTCATGAAGAGGACAACCAATGACGCTACTTTGACGTGCTCCTTAGGATTATGGATGATGCAGTTCAGCGGGATACGATTGAGAAAGCCGTTGGGAATAGTTAGACTGACATGCGGGGCTCAGGGAAAACTATTCAGAATTACAACCTTGTTGTGTGGCTCATTGCCTGGGCGACTTGTCATATCTGTGTTTCGACTTAGTCATGAGCACATTACATGTTTTGAGGTCAACATTGCTCATCATGAGGGATCGAGAGTGTTGGATCCGGTATAATTGGATTGTTTAGGGTACACCAGATAGTTTGTAAGTGATGTGCTATGTTGGTTAGATGGAAGCTTGATATATCACTCCTACCTTTGTTCTATCTCATTAGGTCGCAAGCTCTATTTCCTGTATGAGGAGATACACGCTAGAGTAGAGACTTGATTGGACAATTGAGATTACCTGCCCTGTGTGGACGAGTAGGAGATGTTACCAGAATTGGTTAAAACCCGATCCATGCACCCACTTGGGGCTGACATGGGGCTGACATGGGGCTCATGGCCCATTAGGGTTTGGGGGGCCACTAGGTGGTCTCTCCCTTTATATATGAAGATGGAGATAGCCATATACGTGAGCAGCCTCTCCTCTCTAACTCACTCTCGTCTCTTTGTCTCTCTCCCTCTTTGATTACGTCAATGAGTATGTGTATCCCTTAGGGATTCCATCTTGTTCCCTTGGATTTAGAGTGTGGAATCTTCATTAGAAAAACCTAATGAGTTCATGTATCGTTGCGAAGCTTGTGAAATCAGAGTTCATGCGGGATCGATGTGTAGGGCAACTAGATCCTTTCCGCTGCTTGGGAAATCAACATTGAGGTAATTCTAGACCCGAATTATTTCCATTTAATAGTAAGGTCACAATTGATGCATTTGATGGATTTAGATCTTCTACTACCAAAACGCTTAATCTGCCATCGTCCAGCCCGGTCTATGAGGATGACACATGGCATTATTATAACCCAACGGTCTACTTTAAAATAATTCATAAGTCACCTGCCTATCATATTCTAAACCAAAGCCGACCAGCCATAATAGATCAAAGCCAATTGGTCGGCTTGGGTTTTAAAACAAAACATAACTTAGATTTTGATGAGAGGTGCGATGGAACCGTGAAAGCCTCTCATCTTCTTCCTCTCATCTTCTTCATCTCCCCACTATCACCACCACCACGCCACCATCTTCCTCCACCCCCACCTACAACACCCCCTCCCTCTCCCGCTCTAACTCTCCCCTTCCTACAACCCTGCTCGACCCTCCAATCTTCCCTGCCCCACCCCATACGTGGACTTGGTACCATAAACCTTACAAAAATTTTCAGTCTCAAAGGAAGATTCTAGATTCTCATGAACGAGTTGGATTCACTTCCTCGATTCTTGCTAATTTTTGCTGGAGATGTTGACCCTATTGACCAAACTGGAACCATTATGGTCTCTGGTTCTCAACAGGGATAATATGGTGGGCAGTTGGTGAACTGTACATCCCGACAGTGTGAGTTTGCTACATTGAATAGTAGGGGGAAACCATGGGCGAGACAATGCGATGAAGCCATGCCCTCTTGATTTGTTGTGGGACCCTTAGGACCTATACAAACCTAGAGCAGCCTTGTGCCAAGGGTAGGATCGAGCAGGGTCAAGGAGGAAGAAGAACACTCAACCACAAGGGTGGAACTCACAAGTTCCTTTGAAACTCTCCAATGGAGGTCAAATTCAATATTATTCAAAATCTCTCTCCCATCATTACAATAAACAAATATAGAAACTCAAACTCAACCCCATGCTCACGATTGAGAATAATTCTAAAACCAAAACTAAGAAATATACTAATAAAGAAATGCTAGGATGGGAATGTAATCAAGTTTATTTTGGCATGGGATCCTTAAGATATGCTCAATCCAATTAGCCACATTTGGCTCGAATCCTCAGAACGCCTCAGCACTTTTGGGTGGTTGAGTTGGCTTTCCACTCCAATCTCTAATGCCTCTCGGCCGGCATCAGTTAGGGCTTGCAAAATGAATGGGGAGAAGTCCATCTTCTTTTATTCCTTTCCCACCAAACATGATGAATGGCAACCCTAAAGACAAGCTTTCCAATATAGTCTCAGACTAACATACCACAATGGCTCGAGGAATTGTTATCAAATTGGGTGATTTATATCAGAATCGAAAAACAACGTATAATGACTTAGCCCCTCCTCTAGCATGATATTGTCCACTTTGGTCCCAGGAGGTGTCGGGAATTTGCTTTGATACTATTGTAACGACCCCACATGGTGTCGGGAGTTTGCTCTAATACCTAACGACCTTGCCTCTCCCTTGGCAGGATATTGTCTGCTTTGGGGTTAACCCCCTCACGACTTTAAAACACGTCATACCAAGTAGAGGAGGCCAATTTAAGTAGTCAATCCTCATGGTCCCATTTATAAATGATCAGTTGGGTACCAGTCTATAATCGGGCTTGTACTAAATGAGCTAAACGTGTCTATAAATGGGTTCATACTTAGGATAACATTTATTTGGAGCCCTATGGCCCTCATCTTAATGGACATACATATGATGACATTTTGAATAATATAAATGGCCTTAATTATATGCTCCATTTATTTTTGGACCATCAACTTCATAGTGCAATAATATACAATTATCAATACTATATTCTTACTTGGCCCATAGTCCTTTATTTATAGCTTACGTAATGCAAGATGATAAACTAATCAAGGAGATTAAGAAAGGGTATATTTGGGATAAAATAGGAAATTTATAGGGTAATTGGGGTAAAACAAATGGTCAATAAAACGAGATTAAACATGTTAGTCTTTAAACGTGTCGGGCCTGGTTGGGCATTCGTCGGTCCATCCCCTTGCACCGTGACCGACTTGTTTAGCTAATGTATCAGGCCTTAGCTTGACACATTTAGCTAACATGTCAAGTTGGTGTCGGGCTCTCACTGGTCATGACAAGTTGGTCTTACCAGTGCGGGACTAAAGGTTCTTGGCTCACCTCACCGCCTCGTTTCTTGGCTATTGCCTCATCCCTTCTATGGGACACACTCCACATGGTGTCAAGAGTTTTGTTCTGATACCACTGTATTGACCCTGCCCCTCCCATGGCATGATATTGTTCGCTTTGGGGTTAACCCCCTCTTGGCTTTAAAATGCATCATATCAAATAGAGGAGGACACCCTTTATCAATAGTTCAGGATCTTCCTCCCTTGCAGATGTGGGACTAAAGATTCTTGGCTCACTTCACCGCCTCGTTTCATAGCTATTGCCTTACCCCCTTTATGGGATACAACATGGTTGTTGTGCTCGACCTCACTACCAGGGTCGAGAGTTTGCTTTGAAACCACTGTAACGACCCAACCCCTTTTATCAATAGCTCAGGATGTTCTTCCCTAGACGGTGTGAGAATGAAGTTCTTGGTTCACCCCACCAGTTAGTTTCTTGACCTTGGCCTCACCTCTTCGTTTCTTAGCCTAACCTCACCCTCTTTACAAGACTCAATGTCCCCGTTGTGCTTGCCTCACCACCAGGGTTGAGAGTCGGCTCTACTACCATTTATAACTCCCCAGCCTCATACCAAGCCACGATGTTGTCCGCTTTAGGGTAAAACCCTCACGGCTTTAAAATACGTCATACCAAGTCAATAGCTTAGGATTTTCTTCTCTAGCCGATGTGGGACTAAAGGTTCTTAGCTCAACTCACCACCTCGTTTCTGAAGTAATCTTGTAAAGTTGGCTCGGTACAAACCAAGGGTAAAAAAGGAAACATCTTTGAAAAGAAAATCATGGGTAAATCCATCTGATCCAGCCCGATTCAGTAAGATCTAGATTGGTATCGGCTGAGATCAATTCCTATCCTGATATCAATTACTGAAACCGTTTTTATCACTAAAAATTTTTAGGGAAACAATTTTCTGTCTAGGAGTGTAGCCTACGGCAGCACTCCCATGTGTCTATCTCTCTCCTCCTTAAAACAAGGGGGCAGAGCTGTCTTTTCATATGAGGAGGATAGAGATAGACTCATGGGAGTGCTGGCATAGACCATACTCCCGGACAGAGTTTTTTTTTCCATAATTTTAAGACCCACCTCCATTCTCTCTAAATAAAAAAATATTATTCTTTGATGATATCACCCCATATTAACTAGGAACATATAGATTGGACCATACAAAGATGTTGATTTTCTTTGCTTCTTTGATTATTTCAAGTTTTTTCTGTAAGGATTAGATCCATTGTGGTTGCTGATTTAGTCAATTAATAAAATAATGTAGATATACAACCTTCTAGTAAAAGTATTTTAAAGTATCGTTGTAGCTACTAGCTGACTGGTGCAATTCTCCCTCTTGAGGAAATAAATGATTCTAGATCTCCTCTGAAACGTGTGTAGCTCCTTCCTTTGAACTTTTGATCAGGCCAAAGGCGATAACTTAGAAATTCATATACCTCCTTCCTTTGACCTTTTGATTTTTTTTTTAATTTATTTCTCTTGACTATGAAGAAGACTTCAATTAATTTGGCTGAAAGTGTACATGTAGATAGAAAGTACGGAACTTGAGTGCTAAATGGACCATCACGTGGTAGTTAAGCATGGCCAACATTTTTCTTTCCCTAATTAAACTTCCTCTATTTCTTGGGGACATACTAGAGATAGAAATCCTCGGAGAAATAATACTAATAATAGTTGATTTATTATATAACATATTTAATTTTTAATCTTATGTGAGACATATGCACTAATCCATCCAGAGTTCTCATTAGTCACCACATCCATCCCTTTCACAAAGTTAATCCACCATAATTTTTCACGTTTAGCAATTTACAATTGGGGTTCGGGAATCATACTACGAACAGTTACTTGAATGAAATTATAGTTACAATAGAAAGGAAAAAAAAAGGTGCGACCGAGGCTCCCCCTCCACAGAAAATTATCACGTCTAGTACTTGACGCGGTCAAGTGTGCATCGTGCGGCTGGGCACCACCCATGTGTGCACGGTGGGGCCCGCCCATGTGCGCACAATGGGCCCCACCGTGCACACATGGGCGGTGCCCAGCCGCACGATGCACACTTGACCACGTCAAGTACTTAACACGATAACGGTCCCCCTCTCCACTGTGGGGTTTGGAGAGGGTTATAATGTGCCATGGAGCAACCTTATCGTTGCGCTGAGGTCCAACTTCTACAGCTACAATAGAAAAGCTTAATAAATAATGGACCATCCTCAATGTGGATTAAAAAATCAGGTTGCATTTATACCATGCTTCCTTATCTCCAAAAGATTACTCTTTTCCCTTGAAATCATGTGTGTTTTATAAGCTTCGGCAACAATTGATGATTATAACATTGGATCACATAAAACTAATGCAATTGTGGACCCCATATCAATATATGGTTTTTACAACCATATAATATGGAATGTCTAATTAAAATTTGTTATAATGACATCTTAAGTAATTATTTTAAATAATTTTAAAATGTAAAATAAACGGCAAACAAACGTTGAAAATTTTTTCAACAAATTTTACATCAAAAACAAATGTAGCAACTAGTGGAAGATGCAACCTGCTGATTCGCTGGGTTATTAGTTAGCTAGGGAGGGGCCTAATACGCAATCCCTGTATTTGGGTCCCAATCCTATTGTTTAGTCCCCAGTTAGGATTTTTTGGCATGGCTATTCCTTCTTGTCTCTTATGCCTTGTACATCGTCATTACTTCACGATAAAATTTCATATATGTAACAATCAGTACTTCCAATTTCTTTACTATCTTGTTAAAGAGAAAGACCCCCGATAGTCGTTCACCAAGCCAAGGAAAGACCTTAGCTCAGTGACCTTGGTAGGAGCTTCCCAATCCTGGATAGCCTTTACCTTACTCTCATCCATCCTTAACGTTCCACCTCCGATCTTGTGGCCAAGGAACATCACCTCCTCCTTTGCAAATGAGCATTTCTCCCTCTTGATATAGAGTTGATTGCCCCTTAGTACCTTGAGGTTAAGAATCTTCATGTGATTTGTGTTCGATGAAAAATGGTCTAGCTTATCATATAACTAGTGAAAGAATGATACAATCTGGAGTATAGAGTAAGAACAGCTTCATCAACATTTACAAACTCGAACACCCTACCCAACACTGGGAAGAAAGAATTCTCAACTTACAACCAAGCAAGCATGAATTAAAGAAATGAAAATCTTGGAATAACATCTAAAACAAAATGGAAATTTAAAAGAAAGGGGGATAATAAATGGTTGCTATTTATACAAGGATTTGAGCACCACAAACCCCAGCAGTAGCAGACAAATATGTTAACACGTGTTGAGTGATCACTAGAATAGCCAGGTGGCCACATTAGAATCTCCTAGACTGGTTTTGCATTGCTCTCTAATATACAAGGGTGAAGAAAGCATACTAGGAGCTCCCATGAGACCTAAGAGATGAAACTGATTGTGCAGAGATAGAAGCAGTGGGGCTGTTAACTTCTCTAGGACTGTTGAGATCGCGATCTCCATTGATAGCTTTTACTTTTCCAGTCAGCCTCTCCACAGCTTCTTGACAAACGTCTATAAACCAATCATCTTCGGGCAGTACACTGACAGCAAATATAGATACTAAGTTTTCAGAAAACCAAATATTTAAATGCCAGAAGTAAACGTTGACATCAAGCAAATTCAAATAGAAACAATAACTGATGTAAGAAGAAATATAAAAAAAAATTTCCTAAGAAGAAACAAATAAATTAAAGCAACAAGAATGTACAACCAGAAATATTGCAACAAAGCGGGATTTATCAGAAAAATAGGATAAGATGCATTTGTTCTCACCAAAGTTAACAAGAAAAATAACCACCCCTAAACCAGTCAAATTGCTTACTCACTGCCTACAAAATACACAGGTATAGAGAAGTTCGGTGGCCAGGTCTTCCCCTCAACCTCTCTTCTTTTTTTTTTTGGTACAACCCCTCATGACTTATAAATAAGTCAGAGATGAGGGACTTAAGAGTCAAAAAGAGTCTTGAAAGCACTTGACCATATCTGCAGTTATTTGAAAATAAGTCTATGATCCAAGAAAATCCACATGCAATGCCTCTTAAGTCTTCACTCAGCTTGAGTACAGCATTTTGAAGGCTTATCCTTCAATATGACTGCAATTAAATCCGAGAACGTTATGCACAAGATGAGATGATACCATTGCTAGGTCCTTCATATTCGTTTCTCCAACTGTTTTTGACTGTGATGTATGGTTTCGCAGAGCTATGACCATGATTGACCCTTTTATTTCACTTCTGGCAGTTCTTAAACCTCTAGACAATTCAAAGAATGAGTAACAAGCTCCAAAATGATATATTAAAACTACGGGAAAAAGATCTCTACTTGGTGGTGTTTCCTACGCCCTCTCACAGGACACCGTGAGATGACGTTGCCTCTGCCCCCTGGGTAGATTCCCAGGTGTTCTCACCCATTGGCCCAGTCTTGTGTAGAGACCATGCAACCAAGTAGAGATCTCTTGCCCTAAAACTACAATGGCAAGCCAATGGCATCCTTCACATGATCCACCTTTCAACAACACAACATATCTTACTTCCTCACCAGCTGATTAGGTAGCCGATCTAAGCTCCCTGTCCTCCCCTCTCCACCATCCCCACCCCCAAAAAAAACAAAAAAAAAAAAAGAAAAATGAGGAAAAAGACAACTAACAAAAAAACTGATGCAGATTCGTGGCTGAACCGTCTTGACCAGTCTGGCCATCCAGACCAAGATGAATCAGGTCCCCCAACCTTTTTTCTGGTTTTCTAGGATATTAGTAGTTTAATTATTTTGAATTTTTTTTAATCTTTTATAGTGGGGAATACTAGATAGGATTGGTAGATACGTGGTAGATTAGATTTATTTTCCAGTTTCCTTATTTGAGTTTGTTTCCTAGACCCCTAGTTACCCTTCATTAGTTGGGTTTCTTCTTTTATATAGGTTGTACCTACAATGGAGTTTCAGACTAGAGCTTCAAATTGTTGAATTTTTGTTGAATGTGTTGCCTTCCATCTCTCCTGCAAGACCTTTCTTCTTCTTATTCTTCTTCTACCCTTTTTTTTTTTGTTGTTCTTTTCTTTTGCAGGTGATATCTATGTCTGGGTAATACTTGCAGCTCTATGTAACTGAAGCCATCTTCTTCGATCCTCTTATTCCTCTCTCCAAATCAGGGAGTAAGCTTCCTCTCCTAGGCCCATGGAACAAGAACTCGCCGAGATCTCGGTAATATCTCGCTATTTTCAAAAGGCGAGATGAGATGGAAGGCAAAATGGAAAACTACAATGTTTCGGTTGAGATTGAGATCTTGATTCGACCGAGACTGAACCAAACCCCACTTTAAGTTATGCTTTAACTCGACCGAGACCATGATCTCGACTGGTCTCGGTGTTCTGGTTGTCTCGACAGTGAGGGTCCAAGAAACTTGAAAAAATTGGTTTTGATCCCATTTTTCAATGGAAAACTTGCCAGATTGTGTAGAGATATGTCAACAATCATCGACAACACTTCTATGTATTATGCGGAAGAGTACGTGAAATGCTTCAGCAGCACTATGACATGGGAAGCCTATGTGTCACATACAAAGACTAACTTGCTTCGAAACTTTGGCTTGGAATCATAGAAGTATATGTTAAGATTGATGTATTTTACACTTTTATATTTCTAATGCTTATTTAAGTAAGTCGTTCTACATTAATTGTATGCTTTGATTGCTTTCTATTACTAACTTATGTGTACAATAGGGCCTATTAGTAATTTAGCACATTGTAGCCTACCAATCTAGGGTCTGAAGTCAAACTCCTATTCGGACTTTGATTTTGGAAAATTTGATAGTGTCATTGTGTTTAAATGGCCCAAAATAGGTTGTATACCAAGTTTCATTACCAAACTAGGTCAAAAACCCACCGAAACCTTCAAACGAGTTCAAAAAAAAAAAGTGCACCAGCTCGCCAAGATCTCAGCCCAACTCGGTTTTTTGGCTGGGCGAAACCAGTACCGAAACCGAGTTCTCGAACCATGCCTAGGGCAATTCAAACCCTAGAACTCCTAAGTCCAACACAGTTGAACCTGGTGTTCACAGAGGATCCGTAGTAGAGAATCAGGTCCAAAATTCAATCATTATCAGACATCTCATGTGGGAGATTTCTCCTTCGCAGTGGAGTTTGAGACTAGAGCTTAATTGTTAAATTTTGGTTGAATATGTGGCCTCTCTCCTGCAAGACCTTTCTTCTTCTTATTCTTCTTCTACCCTTTATTTTTTGTTATTCTTTTCTTTTGCTGATGATTTCTGTGTCTGGGTAATACTTGCAGCTCTATGTAACTGAAGCCATCTTCTTCGATCCTTCTTATTCCTCTCTCCAAATCAGGGAGTAAGCTTCCTCCCCTAGGGCGATTCAAACCCTAGAACTCCTAAGCCCAACACAGTTGAACCTGGTGTTCAGAGGATCCGTAGTAGAAAATCAGGTCCAAAATTCAATCATTATCAAATATCTCGTGTGGGAGATTTCTCCTTCGCAGTGGAACCTCCCAGCCGCTGGTTTTAGGTGTCTTGCAGTTGAACATAAAGCAACCCCCCCCCCCAAATGATAATGCTTCTTTGGGGTTTACTTCCCCTTTTGCCCCTCCCTATTTAGTTTATTCTATTTTGTCTTTATTTTAGTTTTGCTTCAAAGTCTGTCCTCAAACTATTATTCCAATACCTTTTATGTCCTCCCCTTTACCTACAAAGTAAACCCTTGGACAATCTGGTTTATTACAAGTTTATCACTACCTTCTAGTACTTGGACTTTTGTTAAATCAGGTAAGCCCATAGCGAACTGAAATATGATTTTGTGACCCAGGTTCCACAACAATTGGTAACAGAGCACATCTGATTGATGGATAAAATTCTCTTGTTCGTCATCCGTCAACAACTTCAACTAATGCAAGAGAATCTCGATGAGACTTGGCACATCTGACTGTATGGACTCTTCCTTCAACAAATTGATCTGTCGTTGAGCAAAGTGATGTAGAACCAAGGGTGTAATTCAAGGAAGATTTTGAGAAGGCTGCTGCTGGTGGTTCTATTGGGTTGCCTACGTTTTTTTTTTTTGAGTCTTGTGAATGAACCAGTGAACCAGTTGGTTCAGCTGGTCTAATTTAAGTGGTGGTCCTATAGTTTAGTCGAGTCTTTTATTTATTTAAGTTGTTATTAGAATAGTCAGTCTCACATCAGCCACAATTTATTTGGGCTGGCAGTGTCTTGTAACCCAAGCAAGGGGTCAAGGTTGGAAGTTTCTAATTTGAGTCTTTCTAATTTTGACTCCTTGCCATTCTCTTTCATTGCAATCTATAAAAGCAACCCAGGAGGCCATACTAGGCCACGATTTTGATTCTCAAATACAGCTGTTATGCATGTTTGCTTCTGTTGGAAGTTTTCCTTGGTGTTTAATCCATGGAGAAAGGAACTGGTGTATGATCCAGTTGACTCCTTGCGGTGGGAAGCCCAGGAGGTTGATTTCAGTTGTTGTTTTTCATCCCCTTCAAATTCTCAAGCCATCAGAAGCCTCGTCCCTTCAACCGAGCTACTCCCAACCTATTGTTCTAAGGTTACTTTATATTTTTGAGCCTAACTTTCTATTTTCTTTCCCTCAACCCCCTGTCCAATCTAGCATTCTAGCCATTACTTTCTTCAATCTTTTTAGCACACCTTCCCCCCTCCAAGACCCACACTCGATCTTTGTTTCAGCCCAATCTGCTCAGCAGATTGTTGCCACAGAATTTCTCACAAAATTCCTTCAAAACCCAGTCTTTGGCCTACCTATTGAACTAGACAGAGAGTACACCTGCTGCAGACCTGATTTTATTCAATCCCTTGACCTTCTTGATATTCCTGACCCCTTCCCTAATACTAAACCTAACCCTGTCCTAAATATAGAACTAAAACTCACGAGATCTCGAGTTAGATCTCATTTTTTTCCAGGGTCTAGACGAGATGGCATATGAAACAATAAAGTGCAACAACTGGAGCGAGATCTCGAGAATCTCGACCCAAACCCCTTTATATGAGTGTCATATCTCGCCGAGATCTCGGTGGGAAATCTATGTATATAGACACTTATCTATGCAAACCTTGGTATACAGATATTTATTTATTCCAGAAACCAGGACAGATACTTATTTATGCCTAATATCATTTAAGTCAATGGTTTTGTATTTGTATTTCATTAACAAAAGATATTATTCATAAATAAGCAAATACCCCCTGTTTGAATCCAATAAAAATAGTTAAAAATCAAATTCCAAAAGGAAAAAAAGTCAACCCCCTCAATTCAAGAACAAAACTAGATTTTCGGCGGTAAGTGCAATCATAGTTCGAGAACTCGTTTCGTTTCGTTTCGTTTCGGTATTTCGGGCTGACCGAAATATTCGAAATTTCGGATATTTCGGTCGAAATATTGTATTTTTTCTGGTATGTTTCAGTAGGTCATTTCGGTGGGTTTTAGGCCAAGTTAAGGCCTGAAACTTCATGGAAACCCTATTTTAGGCTATATAAACACATTTAAATGTTTAAATTGCAAAAATAGTCACCCAAAATGGTGTTTTGGATGTGCACCATTGATTGGCAACGTACGATCGAACCCTAATGTATAAGTGTATAAATTAGTTAATTACACATTTACACATACACATTGTACATTAAACAAGTAAATTGACTTGGAACTAAGTTGGAAACATAATGATTCATAAGTTAAGTCATAAATCATAATATTAAGTACATAAGACATCATGTCAATAACAAGTTAACAAATAACAACTTAAGAGTTAAGATTTAAGAAGATGATATCAAACATTCCAAATCACAATATGTCAATATCCCCAATTGTCCCCTACAAGGCTACAAGTCAAGTAGTCAACTAGTCATCATTCATCTCAAATGTTTACAAATTTGCTAATAATAACTACTCCGCTGTCCAGGATCAACCCCACTCATGGTCCGCTGGAGCCAACGTGTATTGCTCTCCGACTGTAGGACAAATGCATGCCACGTCATAGTCTGGGAGAAGAAGCGAATGTAGTCATCCACAGTGGCCATGTAAACTGCATCATCAACATGCTGAAGGTAACCTATCCTAGGATATAGGTCACCAAACTGTGAAGAAGTACTACCCACTGATCCACTATGATATGAGTCATATGACGGCTCTGGGAGCATGTACGGGTTGTACGGCTGCGGCTGGTGGGTTGGGTAGCCAGGGTAGGAAAAGAAATCATCCACAAAAGACGATCCACTATATCCCTGTGAGTGGGAGTCATACTCAAAACTGGGAATGGACGGAGAAGATATAGGCTGCTGCCCCCAAGTGTACTGCCCAGAATGCCCTTTGCCATATGGATGTGAATAAGATGAACCATGCTCTAATTGTGCTGGAGATGGACTGCTGTCTACATGAAAAGATGGGGCACGGAAATGCCCACTAGATCTACTGTCTCTATCGCCAATACTCAGTCCACCAACAGAGCCAGATAGGGCATCAATGTCAATAAGCTCAGCCTGCCTACTAGTACCAATACCACGACCACCAGGACGGGACTGGCCACGCTGCTTTCTTGAGTAGGTCGAGGTGGACGATGTGGGTTGTGTGGCTGGTGTGGGGGCACGGATTGCCTCTTGCTGCTCTTGTACCACAAACGGGACTCGAGTTCCCTCATATGCTTGACCACCATCACCATCATCATCACGTCCATCATTACCTTCATCATCACCTCCATCATCACCATCTCCACCAGGACCACCATATATTTATTTCATCATAAACGAACATGTATTTCCCTAAAACATCGTAGATCGGCTTCCGGTGTCTAACATATATTTATTTCATCACAAACAAACATGTTGATCATGCATTTCCCTAAAAAAAATCAATTTTGAGAATATGATTTTACCTGGAATAGTGGAAAGGCTTCGCAAATGTGCTAAGAAGTTTGTTCTCCAAGTGATTCCGGCGTAGATGCGGCAAGGATTCAAGTGGGAAGTGGAAGAATGGAGAAGAAATGAGCAAAAACCTTCAAAAACCAAGCAAAAGTGCAAAACCAGAGCTGTTTCTCAGTCTCGGTCGAAATTTCGACCGAGACTGACGAAACATGTTCATTTATATAAAGCAATTTCTCGAGAAACTCGAAATCTCGAAATTTTGAAAAATCTCGAGATATCTCTAAATTTCGAGAATTTCAATCGAATTTTTGTATTTTTTTTATTCGAGGTGGCATTTTATTTCGAGGAGGTCGAAATATCCGAAATCTCGATCGAGATTTTGAACTATGGGTGCAATTTTCAACTTTCTAATGTTGGGGTCTTTCTCAGATCTAAAAATCCAATAAATCTTAATATGGTAAAACATTGCTAAAAACCAAAAGTGCGGTAAACTATTCATTTGTTTTGATGTCCAAAAAATTATTTTCATTCAGAGCGATTTTGGCAAAATTTGCGCACACTAAATTAAGTTTGACCGGTACATAACTCCTTCAATATAAATCAGATTTAAGCTTGGATTTGAATCAGATTTTGGATCAATCTATATTGATTGACTGCCTCCATTATGTTGTTGCTAGCAAATACCACTCTTTTTGGTTTTGGACCTTCCAAATCATTCCCGCAGATACCGGTCAAACTTAATTTGGTGTGCGCGAATGCTGTCAAAATCGCTCTGAATGAAAATATTTTTTGGACATCAAAACAAATGAATATTTTACCGCACTTTTGGTTTTTAGCAATGTTTTACCATATTAAGATTTATGGAATTTTTATATTTGAGAAAAACCCCAACATTAGAAAGTTGAAAACTGCATCTACCGTCGAAGATCCAATTTTTGTTCTAGAACTGGGGGGTTGACTTTTTTTCCTTTTGGTATTTGATTTTTTAAAAACTATTTTTATTGGATTCAAATAAGGGGTATTTGCTTATTTATAAATAATATCTTATTGTAAAACATTTACTTAAATGATATTAGGCATAAATAAGTGTTTGTCCTGTGTCTGTCCTTGTTTCTGGCATAAGTAAATGTATGTCCTGGTTTTCCACGAAGTGAAACTCCTATTTGGATTTTGTTTTTACAAAATCTGATAGTCATTGTCTTTAAATGGCCTAAAATAGGCTAAGTACCAAGTTTCAGAGCAAAACTAGGTCTAAAACCCACTGAAACCAGGTTTCGAGTTGAAAAAAAAAATGCACCAACTCGACCGAGATCTCGAGATACCTCGAGTCAACTCGGTTTTTCCCAAGGTCGAGACCTGGTCGAGTTCCGAGTTTTAGTTCATTGGTCCTAAACCCAAACCTATTAAACTATCCCTCCATGTGAAACCCACGTACATGGATTCCACTTTGCAGCCGAACGATTAAAATTTGTTCTTATCCTGACATGTGAAGCTCATATGAAGATGGACCCAACAAAAGATAGAGACGTCAACAGAAACAATTCGTTCTTCTCAAAGCTTCTGGTTACTGTTCAAAAAAGCAAGTGAATAGTAAAAATATTCATAACTTTTGAGAATGGTTTTGATGAATTCGTAAGACTTACTATTCATCAGATCACTGTAGCAACACTATGTAAGAGACAAGACACTATTCATTGAATAATAAAACACTATTCATGTGAAGACTTTTTCTATGAATAGTAATTTTTTGGTTTTCTATTTATAGAGCTCATTCACTCATTTGTAAGTAAGCTTCCCGAGATTAGTCACTTCCGAGAGTTCTCCCTTGTAATCCCCTGAGTTCTTTTTTTCTTTCAATCTTAGTGCATGGTTTTGTGTTCTTTGTAAGATCCTCTTTGTATTTCCATGTATTGAACGAATGAGCTCTTTATATAGAAAATCAAAAAAAAAAAAAAAAATACTATTCACAAGAATAATCTTCACATGAATAGTATCTTGTCCCCTGCATAGTGCTGCTACAGCGACTTTATTCATAGTAACTCTTAAGATTCGTCAAAACCATTCTCAAAAGTTATGAATAGTTTTTAAATACTCACTTGCTTTTTGAAACAGTAACCAGAAGCTTTGAGAATAAACGAATTATTTCCGTTGACGTCTCTATTTTCTGTGAGGTCCATCTTCACATGGGCTTCACATGTCAGGATAAGAACGAAATTAAATTGTTCAACTGCAACGTGGGGTCCATCCATGTGGGTTTTACATGGACGGCTTGACCATCGAGTCATCAATCATCTTGCATGTTCTCGATGTTCTGGGCTTCAATGTCATCTTCAGGGCCATGACCTTCCTCCAAGTTTTAGAGCCTATTCTTCTTTTTTGAGCAAAAATAATGTGCTCCCCCTTTAAAAACTTTGCCTTAAAGAAGGCAGCTCATAAGGTCTTTTCAGAAAGCATTCGCCAAAGCCCCTTTAACCTCATAGTTGTACTAATTTCCTCAAAGGAACGGATGCCCAGGCCGCCCTCATTAATCAGTTTGCAGATTTTTCTAAAG
The DNA here is from genome assembly GCF_018873765.1 of Telopea speciosissima. Lineage (NCBI taxonomy): Eukaryota > Viridiplantae > Streptophyta > Magnoliopsida > Proteales > Proteaceae > Telopea > Telopea speciosissima. The sequence goes on along the minus strand of NC_057919.1, from coordinate 30,848,552 downwards.
TTCACCCAGTGATGTTTGTTTCTAAACTCAGTAGAGCCCCAAAGAAAGTTGGAGCAAATAAAGTAAAGTCTTTTAATCAAAGTTTTAGGAACCTCCCAAGTTAGACAGAATATAGATTGGCATAGAAGCTAAAACATGCTTAAGCAGGATCAATCTAGCTCCCGAAGAAAGCAATATACCCTTCCATCCTGCCATTTTAGATCTGAGTTTGGCTAACAACTCATCAAAAAAAAGTAATTTTCAATCTGCCAATATAAAGTGGAAATCCCAAGTAGGTGATGGGTAAGGATTTCTTAGTAAACCGTGTAACTTCTCCAATAATCTACTCTTCCTATTTCTCATCTTAGCTATCTTATAGATAGCTTTCTCCCCTTCTTTTGTGTTTAGGTTGATATAGAGATCCTCATATTTCTTCGCCCTAGCCATCCCCATAATCTTCCTAGCTTCGTTTCTGGCATCATTATACCTCTTTTTATCCTCTATTTCTTTAGTCCTTTGTCAAGTCTTAAAACAATCTTTCTTGGTCTTAATAGCTGCTTGGACCTCATCATTCCACCACCAAGTCTACCTAGGGGCCTGATGACTACTTGCCAACCCTCTTAATGCATGTCATCATCTTGTTCCACATAGCATTGGTGTCTCCCTCAAAGTCCCATTTTCCTTGTTTGACCACCTTATCAAAAAATGTCCTTAGGGACTCCCCTTTAATCTCCACTACTTTATCTTAGGGTACATAGGTTCCCTCCTATGCTTCTGTGCACTGAGGCACATATCCAACCTTCTAAATAAAATATTACAGCTCCGTTTGTTTCAATGTAAAATTTACCTGGAAAATTTTACTTGAAAATTTTAACTTAAAAAAAAATTAGATGTAAAATTTTAAATGTTGGAAAGTGTTGCAATGTTTGTTTTTTGATGGAAACAAACATTAGAAAACTTTTCAACATGTAAAACAAACATTAGAAAACTTTTCAACATGTAAAATTTTACACTTACGAAGTAAAATTTGCCGTGGAAAATTTTACGCCGAAACAAACGGAGCCGATATTGAAATAAATCTCTACCAAAAGAGAACGCAACCACAAAGATATACCCAAGTAGCTAATTAACCCCTTCAACCCCAAAAATCCGGGTTGGACCGGTTGCATCTCAGCTTGGGTCTCCAAAGTGGGTTGTTCCAGTCCAAAACGCAACTACATCAAAAACTGCACCTATGCTATAACCCAAACTGCTGCTAACATATACTAGAACAGCAGTTTGGTACTTCCTTAGAGTTAGGCATGGGGGCATTGAGCTCATTACACCAGTTGAAACAAGGTAAATCTCGGAATGGATTGTAGGAAATGAATGATGAGTTAGAGCACTAAGAAAAGAAAGTGGATCTTCAATATTGATCATAGTTGCCACAGCGTCTAGGCAACCCAAGGCGTTGGAGAGGGTCCAAAATCAAGAAGCCCAAGGCAACGCCTTGACAACTATGATATTGATAATACAATTCTAAAAAAAAATTAAACAAGTAATTATGGAAAGTAGTTTCAAATCCATGAACTTCATACAAAACATCTAGGGTCAACTCAACATCAGCAATTTTAAGTAGAGAAAGGATCAGATTTGATTTCCCACCGAAAACAATAACACTTTCACTTTGATTACTTCATTTAAGTAAATGTGTTAGGGTTCGATTCTTTGTACTAGGTTAGAGCCAAGCAAAAGGTAAACATCAATGATACAAACCACGCAACTAACTAGACAAATCAACCGAGTGAAAACAAGAATATTTGATATGTTGTAAATTGTAAGTGCAAACAAAGTACTAAATAATAGCACACCTGTTTGGATCCATTCCAGTCGTAGAAAATGCTGACATGGCTCTAGATATGATGTCATTAATTACTTGATTCAAATTACGAGATAAATAGCGCCCTTGGGATGAAAAATAGATGACAAACTTCATATCGAGATAGAACTGCACAAAAATCCACCAACAGTAAGATATTAGGTTCACACAGTAATGTAAAACAGAATAAAGTAGAAGATATCAAATTCATACCTGTTGAAGACCAAGAGGACCCAAAGGCTTTGGCCCTTCCTCCATATCATCCCAAAAGCTTTGGTCATTCGAAAGCCATAAGATGACAGTCTCTGTGAGTCTCATCAACAAAATAGTTGCAAACCTTTCCCTGCCGACAAACATATCTGCTGCTATGCTTCCAATAATATTCAGTTTTGAAAAAAGTTCCTGAATGTCACAATGACAATTCACCATAAGAACTCCAAAACAAAGCTTGAGAAGCAAACCCTTTTGGAAAAAATACATCAGGGGTAAAAGTACGATGAAAGCATAGTATTATTGAACAAGTCAACCAAAACTTATCTTTGACAAGAATAATTTAGCCCTCAAGCAATGTTAGTATAAGATTAGAGGGTCCTAGAGTAATAGGGTTGTGGGTTCTTTTATAGAAATACAAATATACAATTAGTCGCTAGCAGGGCTCACAAGCATCTGCGCAAGGCCAGAAATACTACTCTTCTCCCTCCCCGACCCCCCCCCCCCAAAAAAAAAAAAAAAAAAAAACTCTATTATTCCTAATTAGTCCCAAATTCCTTAAAAATTTGTCCATAATTGGTGCGGAGACATCTTCCAAAGTGGCCTCATATTTGCCTTCATATAAGAGGGTGTTGTCATTCACCAAATAGTGACCCTTGGGGTTCTATTCAACGAAGAAGGATGAACTCAGTCTCAATATCATTAATAGTTATTAGTGTCTTTTATTTCAGTTGTTTTTATTTATATATTATGAGTTTTGGGGCATGGGCTTTGATTATGGGTTTTAGGTTGTAATTGGCCATTCTGGATACTCTTGTTATTAGATCAATTTTTATTATTTTAGTGCTGTTTTTATACTTAGAATTTTGATGGGTCCATCTGCAGGCTAATTTAAGGATTCTCAGACTCATGCCTACTTCATGAACTACATTGTTCAAAAAATATTGGTGGTTCATCATCCAATTAGCTTACTCAATCAAGCAGAAAGATGGTCAGTCAACCACCTTCATTCGCATTCTGCCCTTTCTAGAAAGATACGTTGCTGGCAATTATCCTTCTTCTAGGAGCCTTTGGACATGCCAAAAAGTTCAATGAAGCTCATGTACTATTGGCAGCCTGGTGGCCTTGGCCAGCCTAATCAGATGATGTTAAGGATGATCCCTTATGACTATTCTGAAGCAACCAAGGAGAGAAGAGTATCTAAAAGCACTCCCACTTCTGGAGAAGTTACGATAAGAGAGCAGTCATTGATTTTTGGTCTTCAGTTCTGAACAACTTTAATGGGGTCTTTGATTTTTTTATGCAAAATTGCAAAGTGGCATGTTATTGTTCATGTAACATGGTCCCCAATGAGAAGTCTTGTGCAGTGGGCAGCCTAAAGGTTGACACTTTCTTTTTCTTTCTTTTGCTTCTCCCAATTTTTATATAATGAATTCTATTAAAAAAAGTGACAACGGTGGCCAACGGCCTTGACCCCTAGGTGATGCCTTGGCAAGGTCAAAGCACCTTATGTTATATCCCAGGCATATTTTCCAGGTATTTTTCATTTTATAAATGTAAAGGGTGCATCTTCTTGTCACCAAGGTAGTGAAGTGAGAAGTTGTAACCTTCTTTTAAGTTTTAATTGCCCCATGTCTTATTCCCAGAGGTTATTTAAGTCGGGGGTAAAAAAGAATTTTCAAAATAATTTGAAAGTGACTTATAATTATGTTATTTTCAAGAGGTGTCATTGTCCATGTGAAATTACAAGATTTACCCATATTGATAAAAGAATTTTGTTATACTAGAAGGGGGAAAAGTAAGGTTAAAATTTCTGTTGGATTGTATGGGACAGAATACTGTGGGGGTATTCTGGACTTTTCAGTCTTTTATTATGTACAGCGGACTCTATATTAGAGTCGGCTATGTTAGGGGCAATTCTGTCCATGTTACCTTGATTGATTATTATAAATACAGAGCTTGGGATCAGTCATTGATCATCCAAGCATTACACTCTAATTCTAATTTGCTAACATATATCAGAGCAGATTTCGAATTAGGGCTCCCCACTCTTCCATTCTCGGTTTCTTCTTCCCCTCTCTCTTTCTTGGTCTCCCTTTCCTCTCCACTTCTTTCCCTTTTATTCTTTATTCTCACATTAGGGCAGCACTGATGAAGTGATCCATAGATCCAGTTGCTGCGCTCCATCACCTCATTCAATGATACAAGAATTCTGATCGATAGAAGCTTGCACTCTGTCTGCGATATTTGAAGACTTCAAGTTTTTTGGACTGATTCAATCTAAACTACAAGGAATCAGTTCATCTTGTTGAAGGTCAAGAACAGCGGAAGATTTATTGGACAAGCCTCTATCTCCAGCCATACTGAAGACCTCCTCATAGATCGATTTTTTTCTCCACTCAGGTTTTTCCCAAAACCCTGAAAATATCAATCTTGGAGTTGTTGATTTCTGTTGATGCTGATTTTTGGAAGGGTGATCAAGCACTCATCAAAGCATACTCAAGCCATTCTTCAGCCTCATCCATCGATTTTTTAAGCATTCTCCCCTACATCGATCTCACCAAAATCAGGGTTTTGAGAAAATGAAAAAATCGATCTAGGGGATTGGCCTGCTTGTTTCTGCTGATTGTTGGAGAAATATATTATCCTCTTTAAAGGGTTCCTCCTCCAATTTCTGGACCTTCTCTTGGAGTGTTTCTTGGGTTTCTCATCACAACAGCCCTTCTCTGCGATTTGGGTTTGTCTTTGCTATACTTATGGGTGACTCAGAAATTTCTACTGGTACTTCGGTTACCGATGGACAAGGTAGGACTGAATGTCATAATTTTCCTCCTAATCCTACTAAACTGGATGGCTCTAATTACCTGCTATGGTCTCAATCTGCATTCTTTGTCATTGCTGGCCGTGGGCTTACTGGCCATATTAATGGCACGACTGTTATGCCAACTGTCCCTGGTCCTCTTCAAGATAGGTAGATCTCCAATAATGGTGTACTCATGTCCTATTTAATTGGTTCAATGCAACCAGACCATACCAGTGGGTTTCTACTCCTTGATACAGCCTCTCAGATATGGTCTGCCTACATAGAAACATACGAACAGCTTGGTAATGATGCCCAGGTTTATGAACTCCGAAAAAAGGTCAATCACACTACTCGGGGGGAATTATCTGTCTCCAAATATTATGCTACCCTACGCAGCCTTTGGCAACAATTGGATCATTTTTCCAATTTCCACCCCACTACATCTGTTGATGTTGCTGCCTATAAGAAGCATGTTGACAAGATACGGGTTTATGATTTTCTGGCTGATTAAATGTGGAGTATGACCAGATTTGTGTCTAAGTGTTGGGCCACACTCCTTTTCCCACACTTGAACAGTCCTATGCCTTGGTCTCCTCTAAAGAAAACCGTAGGGCCGCTATGTTGCATCCTACTACTACTGACAGATCAGCCCTCCAGACTGTTGCCACGGCTACTCCTATAACTGTTGGGAATCTTTCTTCTAGTGATTCTCCTAAGGGTATTGTTACATGTGAGCACTGTAACAAGCCCTACCACAACAAAGAGAAATGTTGGAAGCTTCATGGAAAACCAGCTGACTTTGAAGCAAAACAGGCGGCCAAGAAAAAATCAAAAACCAAGGCGCATCACACTGAGACTGTTCCCACGGCCCCTGCTACTGACATTGGTCTATCCCAGGATGATCTATAGGCGTTCCTACGTATGCTAAAGTCTTTTGCTGCTGCCGCTTCTACTACATCAGCTAGTGCTAATTCCTCTGCTCCTTTAGGTTCAAATTTTGCCCAGTCAGTATCTCATTTAGTGGCCACTGTGCTTCCGTAGCCTCCCATCCTTGGATAACAGATTCTGGTGCCACAGATCACATGACTGGTTCTTCTGACCTTTTTCATCGCTATTCTCCCACTTCTAGGAAAGACAAAGTCAGGGTAGCTGATGGTTCCCTTTCTTCCATCTCTAGAAAAGGAACCATTAACTGCACTTCTTCCCTTACTTTGTCTTTTGTTTTACACATTCCTAATTTTACTACTAACCTTCTCTCCAATAGTAGTCTTACTCTTGATCTTAATTGCAAAGTAACCTTTTTTTCCTTCCCACTGTGTTTTTTCAGGATCTGGTGATAGAGAAGACGATTGGATGTGGTAAAGTGCAAGGTAGATTGTACCTGCTTGATGATGGTCGTCCTTCTCCACCAACATTACCTTCTCCACTCCACCAGAACTCTTTGATCTCTTCTGAACTTTACCAATGGCACTCTAGATTAGGTTACCCCCCATTAGGAACTTTATCTTATTTGTTTCCTACTTTAGTACAAGGTTGTAATAAGGATGAATATTTTTGTGAGGCTTGTGTTCTGGCCAAATAGACACGTTTAACTTATTTTAGTTCAAATAAAAGAAGTTCTTCTTTATTCCATATGGTTCATTCTGATGTTTGGGGTCCTAGTCATAAAACTTCTCTTTCTGGTCATCGTTGGTTTGATACATTTATTGACTGTCACTCTAGAAACACATGGGTAAATCTTATGCATACAAAAAATCAAGTCTTTGCATGTTTTCAGCATTTTCATAAGATGGTCCACACTCAATTCCAGGCCACTCTAAAAATTTTGAGAAGTGACAATGACACAGAGTATAAGGAAGGTCACTTCCAAAAATACCTTGCTGACCATGGCATTATTCACCAGACTAGTTGTGTTGATACCCCAACCCAAAATGGTGTGACTGAGAGGAATAACCGCCACTTACTAGAAGTGGCCAAAGCATTGATATTTGCTCGACATGTTCCTCCTCATTATTAGGGGGATGTTGTTCTCACTGCAGCCTATCTTATTAATTGGTTACCTACTCGGGTCCTTGACTCCCGTAGTCTGGCTGAGGTTTTACTTGGGAATTCCTCCTTTGTGGTCTCACCCAAAGTGTTTGGCTGTGTGTGTTATGCCAAGGATACCAAGTCTCCTAGCAAACTTAAACCCCATGGGTTACGGTGTATTTTTTTGGCTTATTCTCCAACCCAGAAAGGTTACAAGTGTTGCTATCCCCCTGCCCGTCGTACTCTAGTCAATATGGATGTCATTTTTCATGAAAGCCTTTCCTATTATTCTTCATCATCTCTTCAGGGGGAGAGTTCTAGTGAAGATGTGTTGCAGCCTCTTAAGGTTCCTCCTCTTTTGTCCCCCCCTCCTCTTGAGGTTTCCCCTTCTTTGACCGAATCTGCTTCCCCTTCTCCTGTTCCTGTTCCTCATACAAATCCTGCTCCTCTGGCTGCTGCCCCTTCATTAGCCGAAGGGAATCCTATACAGGGGGAGATCATGGAAAATAGTGATGGTGCAATTCCTACTCAGGGGAGTTGACTCCTGTCCAAAGAACCATTGGTGAATTTTATAAGAGAATTGACAACTCCAACATCATATCAAAGAGGATGTTCCACAAAAGGGCAGCTTCAATCTACTGTAGCTCCAATACCTATCTAGTTGCCGACTCTGGATCTAGACCCTACTTCTCCTGGTAAGATTTCTCCTTTCGACCTACCTATTGCTCATCGCAAAGGTACTAGAACTAGCACTCAGCATCCCATATCTTGTTTTGTTTCTTATAGTTCTCTTTCTCCATCTTTTTGTGCATTTGTGTCCTCTCTTTCTTCTGTTTTCATTCCTAAAAATTGGCAAGAAGCTTCTACAGATGGAAAGTGGAAGGCAGCAATGTTGGAAGAAATGAGAGCTTTGAAAAAAAATTATACATGGGATCTTGTGACTCTTCCTCCAGGGAAAAAACCAGTGGGATGTAAATAGGTGTTTGTGGTCAAACAGAAGGTAGATGGGACAGTGAATAAATATAAGGCACGTCTGGTTGCAAAGGGCTTCACTTAGACATATGGAATTGACTATCAGAAAACCTTCGCACCAGTGGCGAAACTCAATACTGTAAGAGTATTGTTATCTTGTGATGTAAATCTTGGATGGGATCTTTAACAGCTGGATGTGAAGAATGCCTTCCTCTATGGAGAGCTAGAGGAAGAGGTATATATGGACATTCCACCAGGTTTTTTCTGATGACAAGACCAAGGGCAAGATCTGTAAATTGAAGCGTGCTCTCTACGGGTTGAAGCAGCCACCTAGAGCTTGGTTCGGCAGGTTTCACAAGGCTATGGTTTCTGTGGGATACAAGCAAAGCAATGCTGATTATACCTTGTTCATCAAACGAGTTGATGATCAGGTAACCATTCTCATAGTCTATGTTGACGATATTATGGTAACCGGAAATGATGGTGATGAGATCAACAAACTGAAGCACTTTCTTGGCCGTGAGTTCGAAAAAAAGGATCTGGGAACTCTAAAATATTTTCAAGGGACAGAGGTTGCTCGATCTTCAAAGGGCATCTTCCTTTCTCAAAGAAAATATATCCTAGATCTATTATCTGAGACTAGGTTGTTAAGGTGTCATCCTGCAGACACTCCCATGGAAGCTACTACAAGACTCAAGGAGAAAGAAGGTGAACCAGTTGACAAAGGTCGCTGTCAACGATTGGTTGGCAAACTTATCTACCTCTCTCATACACAGCTAGACATAGCTATTGTTGTAAGTTTGGTAAGCCAGTTTATACATGATCATTATTCCTCTCATATGGAGGCAGTTCTTCGCATCCTACAATATTTGAAGTTTGCTCCAGGAAAATGAATACTTTTATCTCCCAATGGTCATCTAAAGGTTGAAGCTTACACTAATGCTGATTGGGCTGGCTCTACCGACAGAAAATCCATCTCTGGATATTGCTCTTTTGTGGGTGGGAATCTTGTCACATGGCGTAGCAAGAAGCAAAATGTTGTGGCAAGATCCAATGCTGAAGCAGAGTTCCGTGTCATGGCACAAAGAATCTGTGAATTGTTATGGCTTAGAGGATCGTTGCAAGATATTGGTATTGCTGTCCATCTTCCCATGATGTTGTATTGTGATAATACGGCTGCTATTAGCATTGCTCATAACCTTGTCCAGCATGATCGTACTAAGCATGTGGAGGTTGACAGACATTTCATCAAGGAGAAGCTTGAAGCCAGACTCATCTGTGTTCCCTTTATGAAGTCTACTGATCAGTTAGCCGATGTGTTCACTAAGGGGTTGAGTGGCAAATTGTTTCATCCTATTTTAGTCAAGTTGGGTATGTGTGACATATATGCACCAACTTGCGGGGGAGTGTTGGATTATATAGGACAGAATATCATGGGGGTATTCTAGACTTTTCAGTCTTTTATTAGAGTCGGCTATGTTAGGGACAATTCTGTCCATGTAACCTTGATTTTTTTTTGGTAGAATCCATGTACCCTGATTGATTACTATAAATACGGAGCTTGGGATCAGGTGATCATCCAAGCATTACACTCTAATTCTAATTTGCTAACAATTTCTTTTTCACCTACCTTGGTTACAACAAGATTTTTCCATAAAAAAGATCTGCGATGCGATCCCTTAAATATCCGCGATTGCCCCTAGTAACAATTGTTCGGTTTATTTGATGGATACCGAAAGCTCATATTCTTCCAATTCTGATTTGATAAAATCAGATCAAAGAATAACAACATACTAAGTCGCCTGGTTCCAAAGGCGGAGAAAGCCGAGATGCTCCACTTCTTTAGCGGGAAGGTCCTTCATCCGTGACAAACGAAGCGGAGGGATCTGACAAATCTTTCCTGTTGTTAAGCATCCATGACTGAATGGTTAAAGCGCCCAACTCATAATTGGTAAATTCGTAGGTTCAATTCCTGCTGGAAATCACTGCTTATATATATATATATATAGAGAGAGAGAGAGAGAGAGAGTTTTAAAGGTCAAAATATAGAACATAAGAGGAGGCCAAGAGTGGGATTGTGGAAATATATAATGGGGAAAATGAGAACTAATTAAACTTTATTACATTTGGAGGGCAAGATCACCAGATTTTGGACCTCAAGGAGCACCTTGTTGCGACACCTTGACAACTATGGTATATACAGAACTCTATCATTTTTCTTGTCCAATTAAAGTTGCGCACCATTGCTGAGGTTTATTAAGTGGATAAGATTATCATGGAATACCCCGTGAAGTAGTTTAGGATCTGTAGCAACGTTAAAAAAAATACTTCTGCTGTTTTTGTGTTTTTTTGGAACAGAACATGTATGCGATGTCTGATCTGCTTTTGTGTTTTTCTTTTAATGAACTGCGTAGAAAAAACACATTTGGAACAATTTTGAGAAAAAACTAAGAGAAGCTCCAAAAAAACAGAAACACAAACTTAAAGCAAAACCATGCACGATGACAGATTCGATATTCACGAATCACCACCACCACCATAGAACAGAAGATATATTTCTGTTACTATGCAATCCATATGTGTTATGTTCTTTTGTAGTGGCAGAAATACTTTTTTTTTTTTTTCAATTTTACCATACAGCATTTGTTGGTACAGAAGTACTCCAAATTAACAGAAACACAAAATACTGTTTCTGACACAGAAACAGTAATTTGGAACAGAAACGTTGCCATACACACCCTTACTGAACCAGTGTTTCTAAAAAGCGAAGACAGCTCAATTCAACTCACTGTATCAGAGACAAATATAATTTGGGGTTCAAAAGTTTCACATACATCAGACACTATACCACACACTTGCAAGACATGTAAAGATAGAGAAGGAACTTAGAATGAGAATTATTCATGTGTACTAACAACATAAATGTATATTATTTAACTGCACAGTAATTTATTTGAGATCACATTCTAACCCGCATATGAAATTCATTTGGCAGATCCACAGAAAGAAAAAGGAGAAAAATAGAGTTCAAACAAATGGAACACAAACAAACATTTGAACTATTGCCCAACCAGTAAATGGTAGATCATAATAAGTAAAGAACCAAAATAAATCATGAAATACCAGAAATATTGGAGATGGTAACCACTCTGGCTGCTCCACATTTCCATCCATATTTATGTACATGTCTGCACTAAGATGGGTATCACCATCTTCAGTGAAAATGAGATCAAGTGCATGCTGTTGACAGAAACTATCTCTTAAACTATCAACAGATCTCTGAAGACGCCTCTTCCACTCTCTTTGTTCAGGATGACGGTTTTGTCTGTTAGAAGCCCTTTTACTGGGATCATCCTTCACACCAGCCTGGTTTAGGGGGGAAAGCTTCATGGCCGCACGTGGGAGCAGCTCATCTGCTAATAAAGATGCATTCACCAGCAAACCAATTTGCTGTGCTTCAGTTTCCGCCATCCGAACAATCTTATTTCCAGAACCTTCCATGTTTCCTTCTTCTTCCATTGAACCTGGTAATGCTTTAATAAGCAAGTTGATGTATGAGTTGAACACTTGGAACATGCCTTCCAATGTTTGACCCCCCAACTGCATACTCAAGAGTGGTCCTACATCCTCGAAGAAATCCTGCAAAGGTAGTTGGACCATGAAGTAAAATTAATCAAAGGGACAAATCACAAACATTCAAGGAAGAAACAGATGACGCTTGGCAAAACTGGAGTTCTAACCATAATAGTAAGTCTCACTAAAAAAGAACTCCAAAAATGCTCGATAATCATGGCCACAGATTGGTTTATTATATGGTTCTGTTCCACATGGGAATAGGACCACTCCATTTCTCAATAAAATAAAAAAAAAAGTTAGTATGTTATGCCCATTAATTCTGTAGCAAGATTTACATGAGTGAATTTATGGGATAACCAGCAACCAGGATGAGCTGCATTAAGAAGATATAAAAATAATTATCTAATTATATAAAACTTTGAGACAAAAATGATGTTTTAATAATTAATAAGTAAAGCGAGGTCCAATTCAAAAACATATTCAGAAATATGAAATCTTTTCCGCAGAATGAACAAGAAACCCAGTTTTTAATAGACTACAATTGAGTCATCTTAAGAGTAACAAAAAAATCTGAGAAAATACCAATCATACCCAGATCTAATAACAGTTCGACAAATGCCAACAACAACAACTCAGACTTATCCCAACTTAAATGGGGTCGGCTACATGGATCCAAGTGAAAACAAGCTAAAAAGATAAAGGAAAAGAAAAGTAACACAACAACAACAACAACTACTCAGTGTTATACACAGTGACCGGGGTCAGCAACGCGGATCCTTTCCCTCCAAACAGCTCTATTTGACGTCATACTTGGAGCAAGACCTAAACCATGCATGTCTTTCCTCACCACTTCTCCTAGGGTCATTTAGGCCTGCCCCTAGCTCTTTTAGAACCTTCAATCAGAATCGAGTCACTCTTTCAAAATGGAGCATCCGAAGGCCTCCGTTGAACATGGCCATGCCACCTCAGCCAATTTTCTCGAAGCTTATCTTGAATCGGGGCTACTCCAGGCCAGATCTAATAACATCATTCCTTGTTTTATCCTTCCTAGTTTTGCCACTCATCCATCTCAGCATCCTCATCTCCGCTACACTTAGTTTATCTATATGACACTTCTTGATAGCCCAACACTCTGCGCCATACATCATAGTCGATCTTATGACTGTCCTGTAAAATTTTCCTTTAAGCTTTAAAGGGATCTGTCAATCAAATAACACTCCGAATGCACTTCTCCACTTCATCCAACTTACTCTAATCTTCTGAGAGACATCATCTTCTATATCACCTTCCTTACTGATGACTGATCCTAGATACCTGATATGGTCACTTTGTGGTATCTCCATCCCATCAATTTTACACCATCATTATCCGTCCCAGAGTTTCTAAAGTTACAAACCATATACTCCGTCTTTGTTCTACTTATCTTAAAACCTTTTGATTCCAAGGTTGATCTCCATAGCTCCAGTTTGATACTAATTCCAGCCTTTGTCCCATCCACCAAGACAATGTCATCAGCAAAAAATATGCACCAGGATGCCTTTGGTTAACTCATCCATACAACAACAACAACAACAAACTCAGCCTTATCCCAACTTAATGGGGTCGGCAACATGGATCCAAACAGAACAAAGTAGGGAAAACAAACATTCGACCAGTTTCCCAGCGTGACATGCTATGATCACCGTCAAAGATAGGATTCGAGGCATTTGTCCCCATTGCTTGTTAGTTAAGTAGGGAGAGAGAATGCCACATCTCTTGATTACGAAGATCACTTTCACAGCAAGCACGAATGCGAGAGGAATCCAGCACCTAAGCCAGTTAGCCTGGGACCAATTCCGGGGATCCAGTTTGATAGCCAATAGCTGTATCCTGTGCACCCTACAGCATACCTTCCAGTGGTAATAGAGCCATTACCCCATGGTTGAGGAACCTGAACTCCGCAAGCATAAGAGACATAAGTGGTAGCCCCGCGATCCGTTCACGAGACAGAATCCATGTGACCAGCTACTACATAAAAGCCGCCATCCATAACTACGTGACCATCAAGCTATGCCCATAAAGCCCTAGAAAGTGCATCTTGCTTGGATGAACCTTCTTCATGAAGGAGCGAGGGGCGATAGCGAAGGCGTGAGAGATATTTTGTTCCACCACAGAGAATTATTTTATTTTTGTAGCCCAAACAATTTTCATGATATATCAAAACAATTATTTACGGGATATAATGATTCCTAAGAGCGGATTTATCCTTTTAACTTTAACTATTCAGTCTGATCATTTTAGTTGGTAAATGTAATAAAGATAATAACGAATAAAAAGGAATTAATGGCTTGAACCGTATATCAATGGCCAATCTCCTGTAGAAAGTCCCGTTGGAACAATTATTTATTTCAAGGTATCTTGTCTCTTTTTTTAATAAATAAAAAAAATAGGTAGTAAGAGGAAGTAGGCACAGCCCAGCAAGTCAAGAGAAACTCATCTAAATGGGGTCTGCAACATGAATCCTTGCTCTCCAATAGGCTCTATCTAAGGTCATACTTGGTACAAGACCTAGGCCATTCATGTCCTTCCTCACCACTTCTCCTATGGTCATTTTAGGTCTGCCCCTAGCTCTTTTAGCTCCTTCAATCAGAATCATATCACTTCTCCTTACTGGGGCATCCCTAAGTCTCCATTGAATATGGCCATACCACCTCAAACGACTATCGCGGAGCTTGTCGTTGATTGGAGCAACTCCCAAATCCGCTCTTATACCTTCATTCCGAACTTTATCCTTCCTTGTTTTTCCACACAAATCCACTCTTAACCCATCCATGATAAGCGCAAACATAACCAAACTGTAATTGGAAATTCACTACCTTGAACCCTTATTAATGCAAAAGTCGACCACGAACCAGGGAAACCAGTGGGAGATCGATTGCAGCCAGGATCAACACGATAGGGATCTATTAATGGTGTGCAACAACAGAAAACCTTGAAGATGATTGGGAATTGAATTTGATCTTCAAAGGGTATCTTCACAATAGTTTATTGCACTCACAAAAACAACACAGCAGTGTAGGTTGAATAGGAAAAGGAGAAGAAGGGGGGTAGGGGGGAATGGGCCTCTCACCCTGGGTCTCTCACCCACACCTATCTCAGCTGTTAAAACATGGAATTTCTCCCATAACCGGGAAAGCTTGGCCACAAATTCTATTCTCCAAAATCTGATCCTCCTTACAATAGGGGGCCTATTAATAGCTTAGGCAAGCATACAAAATAGAAGGTAGAAAATAGAAACTTCCTAAAACCAAAATAGAAGATTGTAAAATAGCAACTAATGAAAAATAAAAACTAGATGAAAATAGAAACTACTAAGGCTTTATAAATCCAGCCTTCTAAACAAGCAAGGAAACAAAAATAGAAACAAACTGAAATTAGAAGCTACCTAAATGAAATAAAATAAACTTTCTAAAACTGAAAATAGAAAGTAAACTTTGGTAGCATTAGAATGGGATCTTTCTCCACTTGATGGGCCCACAAAATCTTCTGAAAAATATCTCCACACCAGGAAAATATGGGTTGTGACACTGTTCATGTGAACAGTGTTTTGGTCTTTTATTTTCTTCATGCTTCACTCTGCACTGGGACTACCTTAGGTGATGCCCCATCAAACCAACAAAAACTTGCCACATCATCAGATCAGGCTGCTTCTCACAGCAGTCGCATCCCACAACCTTGCTGGGCTGGTTTTGGGGCCTGTTCCTGCGGGTACACATGGACTTGTGATCTACATCACTTATAGTTCTAACACTAGTCACCACACCATCATACATATCTTTAATTAAGTCCACATACTTACTTGAAACATTTCTACTCTTTAGCACATGCCAAATTAAATCCCTAAAAACTTTGTCAAAAGCTTTCTTTAGGTCGATAAAGGCGATGTGAAGATCCTTTTTGCGCTCTCTAAATCTTTCCATGAGTCTCCTAAGAAGGTAGATAGCTTCTGTTGTGAATCTTCCCGTCATAAAACCAGATTGTTTCTTCAAAATAGAGGTCTGTTTTCTCAAGTACAATTCAATAACCCTCTCCCATAATTTCATAGTATGACTCATTAGTTTTATACCTCTATAGTTGTTACAAATTTGGATACCGCTATTATTTTTGTAAATCCGGACCACAAAGCTTCTCCTCCATTCATCTGGCATTCTCTCAGTGCACATAAGCTTTCTAAACAGCTTGGTTATCCAAGATAAGCCATAGTTTCCTAAGTCCTTCCACATGGGACCCCATCTGGACCAGGAGCCTTGGCTATTTTCATCCTTTTTAGTGCTTCTTTTTCTTTAGATACCCTAATTTTATGTATACCTCTGACAGGTGTCTTGAAGTGTAGTGCCTTTTTTTTTATCCGCTATAACTCGAATTGGATTCATTAAGTAGGCAGTGGTAATAACAATTTCATCTCTCCTCAATGTCCTCATCCCTTACTAGGACTATACCATCATCACTTTTTATGCATCTAACATGGGAGAAGACTCTACTCATCCTTTCCTTCATTCTAGCTATATCTTATAGATAGCTTTTTCCCCTTCCTTGGTGATCAGGTTGCTATAGAGATCATCATATTTCTTCGCCCTCATTTCCCACAGCCTTCTTAGCTTCATTTCTAGCATATTTATATCTTTTTAGAACTTCTACATCTCCTTCCATGTCTTGAAACTAGCTTTTTTAGTCTTGATGGTGGCTTGGACCTCATCATCCCACCACCATGTCTCCTTAGCAGAATGATGTTTTCCTTTCGATTCACCTAATACCTCTTTAGATACCTTCTTTATACACTTCGACATCTTGTTCCATATCAAGTTAGTATCTCCCTCCAAGTCCCACTTTCCTTGTTTGACCACCATGTCAAAAACTGACTTTAAGGATTCTCCTTTCAAGTTCCACCACCGAACCTTAGGGCAAATAGACTTGTCTATCTTACGATTCTACGTGAGCATACACATATCCATGACCACCAATCTATATGAGTGGTTAAGCTCTCTCCTAGGATAACTTTACAGTCCTTACAAAACAATTTATCAGACCTTGAGGTAAGGAAGAAATCTATTTGGTTATTATGATGTCCGCTTTTGTAGGAGACTATATGCTCCTCTCTCTTATCAAAGTAAGTGTTTACAATGGACAGATCATAAGCGACCGCAAAATCCAAAATTGTGATGCCCTCCTTATTCCTCTCACTAAAACCATAACCTCCATGCACACTTTCATAGCCTCTACGATCTCTCCCTGCATGACCATTCAGATCACCTCCCAAAATAAACTTTTCTCCTTGACTAATATCTTGCACTAATCCATCCAAGTGTTCCAAGAATTGTAACTTACTACTTTCTTCCAATCTTACTTGGGGCACGTCAGTATTGATAATGTTAACCACTTCTTTCTCTAACAAAACTTTGATGGCAATAATCCTGTCTCAGAGTCTTTTAACACCCACAACCACAACCTCATTCTTTAGATTTCTATCCACTACAATGCCCACTCCACTTGGATACATGCACTATTAATCCTTCTTCTCCTCAACACATCGATCAATTCTAAGCTCTTGCCTGTTAAGGTACCAATGTCCCAAGATGCTAGTCTAATTCTACGCTTTAAGGAAAGCCTCTTGACCCGCACATGACCACGATACGAGAGCCCTTGACTACTTGTCATCGCATACGGACTCTAATGTGATGCGTCATTGACAGGAAGATATAACTGATAAATTGGAATATAACATACTTTTGTATGTCAAGAAGCATAAGACCTTAATTTTTTCCCCTTGTTGGATGTGATTCCTCTAGCGGTAAGCATGGAAAGAGAACTCGGTCGAAACCACCGAGATATCTCGGTTTCGCAGGCTTCCGAGATGATTTGGCCAGGTATTTGAAAAAATGCATGGTTTCGACTAGGTTCCACCGAGATGTTGGTAATTTCGCAAGTTTCGACACTTATGCCCATCGAAACTTGGGGAAACCTATCTCAAAACTAGTACAGATACTTATGTATGCCAATAACCAGGTCAGAAATGAGGACAGACACTTATTTATGCCTAAGTTTACTAGTGTACACACAGTGTACTGAGAGTCATAGTTGTCAGGCCAAGCACTTATTTATGCCAAATATCATTTAAGTAAATGTTTTTTAATTTCATTTACTTATGTTGTTATTCATAAATAAGCAAATATCCCCGTATTTGAATCCAATAAAAATAGTTAAAAAATAAAATTCCAAAAGGAAAAAAATCAACCCCCCAGTTCAAGAACAAAAACTAGATTTTCGGCGGTAGGTGCAAATTTCAACTTTCTAATGTTGGGGTTTTTCTCAAATCTAAAAATTTCATAAATCTTAATATGGTAAAACATTGCTAAAAATCAAAAGTGCGGTAAAATATTCATTTGTTTTGATGTCCAAAAAAAATATTTTCATTCAGAGCGATTTTGATAGCATTCGCGCACACCAAATTAAATTTGACCGGAACATAAGTCCTTCAATATAAATCAGATTTAAGCAATCTTGGACTTGTCGAAAAGCTATCAAAACAAAGCTTTCTAGGGCATCCTTTTTTGTGCCGATCATGAACCCTGTACCGTCGCCGCCGCCACCGGTGCCCTTTTTTCCCTCCTTTAGGGCATCCTTTTTTGTGCCGATCATGTCGGTCTCCCACAACCACCGCTTGCTGACCCTTCTCAGGCTACCGCCTGCAACCGCCAGCCCCTCTGGCCACTTGCCAGCCCTCCTCCTACCACTACCAATGGTTTCTATAGCCCTTTAAGGCCCTACTTGCTTGCTGCCACGTCATCCTAGGCCTCTCCAGCCCCTGCCGGTGCCTTTTCCAGCCCTATATTTGGCTCTACAACTGCTGTGACTTCTCTGTGATGCAACTTTGAGGTGTTTTTGCCCTCTTTATGGTTCTCTAACTCTCCCTATCTTGTGCGTAGCACCTTCTTTCCAATTTCTAGTGCATTTGTTGGGTTTTTCATGGAGGGATCTAGTACATCTAGTGCTACTAGGAGTAGTGATCTAAGTCACCCTATTGCTACTCACCATCGTCCTACCCTCCAACCTGGCCCCACTAAGTTGAATGGAACAAATTACTTAGCTTGGTCTCATGCATGCCTCCTTACCATTCGTGGTAATTATTTTTGGGGGTATATTAATGGTAACACCCCTATGCCCACTGAAACTCCGGCCAAGGATAACTGGTTAGCAAACGATGCCCTGGTCATGTCGTTCCTTTTGAACTCCATGGAGTCATCCATTAGGTCCAGTTTTGTCCTCCTTAATTCAGACAAGGAGTTATGAGATGCTGCGAAACACACTTATGGTCAAGCTAGCAACTATGCCCAAATATACAAAATTCGTCGTCAAGCTCAGGAAACTAAACAGAAGGATCTATATGTGTCTGCCTATTATTCTGCCCTGACGACATTATGGCAGCAATTGTACTTCTACCATCTTGTTACTATGACTAGCCCAGTTGATGTTGCTACATTTGGAAAGGAACGTGAAATGGAACGAGTTTATGCCTTCCTCATTGGCCTTAATCCAGATTATGATCAGATACGCATTCAAGTTCTCAACAGGAGTACCTTTCCTACTTGAAGCCTATAATATGATTCAGCATGAGGATCACCGCCGTTCTGTCATGATGCCTACTACTGCACCTCCTCGGTCTGCTCTTATCCCACCAACTCAAGCACCAGGTAATACATCTTCTTCCTTTGATGATCGTCCTATTGCCCTAAGGAAATGAGTCAGAACTTGTACCAAACACCCTATTTCTAACTTTGTTTCCTATGAATATTTATCTCCCTCCTACCGTGCCTTTGTTTCTTCATTGTATTCTGTATCTATTCCACAGGGTTGGAAGGAGGCTATTACTGACCCAAACTGGAAGAATTATATGGTAGAAGAAATGCAGACCTTGAAGAAGAATGATACATGGGAGCTTGTACCTTCTCTTAACGGGAAGAAACCAGTTGGATGCAAATGGGTGTTCACAGTAAAACAAAATGCAGATGGGACCATTGCTCGTTATAAGGCCAATTAGTTGCCAAGGGATTCATAGACCTATGGCATCGATTACAAGGAGACCTTCGCCCCAGTTGCAAAAATGAACTCTATTCAAGCCTTGTTATCCTGTGCTGCAAATCTTGGATGGAGTCTCTAATAGTTGGATGTAAAGAATGCCTTCTTGAATGGAGATCTTGAGGAGGTCTATATGGATATCACTCCTGATTTTGACTCACCCACTTCAGCTGGCAAAGTCTATCAACTCAGAAAGTCACTCTATGGGCTGAAGCAATCTCCTCGTGCATAATTTGGAAAATTTCAGAAAGCAATGATCAAGTTTGGCTACAAGCAGAGTAATGTTGATCATACCTTATTTGTCAAACACAAGGACGGGAAAGTCACTGCACTGATTGTATATGTGGATGACATAGTAATTACCAGAGATGATGAAGCAGAAATTTCATCCCTGAAAACTCAGTTGGCAACTGAATTTGAAACTAAGAATCTAGGATATCTAAATTACTTCTTAGGGATTGAAGTAGCCCAATCCAATAAAGGGATCTTCATATCCCAACGAAAATATGTCTTAGACCTTCTTGAAGAAACACGGATGCTTGGGTATAAACCTATTGACTCTCCCATCTGAAGTCAATCACCAACTTGGCAGCCCAGGTGGTGACTCTGTCGACAAAGAGAGGTACCAACGAAAAAATGTCTTAGACCTTCCTGAAGGTCCTATGAGACTCTACTGTGACCACAAGGCTACAATCAATATAGCTCATAACCATGTTCAGCATGATAGAACAAAACATGTTGAAATTGACTGTCACTTCATCAAGGAGAAGATTGAAGATGATCTGATTTGGACTCCATTTGTTACTACTAAGAACCAACTGCCCGATGTGTTCACTAAAGGCTTAATAGTTAAAACCTTTCATCCTATTTTTTCCAAGTTGGGCATGCATGATATCTATGCACCATCTTGAGGGACAGTGTTGAAGTGTTGAAGATTGGTTTGGTTCGGTTCTCTTTTGGTTTGGTTCTCTTGGTAAAGTGTGTAATGTAACTAGGTACATTTGAGTGTCTAGATTCATTATGCACATGTTTAATGTGTTAATTGTGTGATTGTGTGATTGTGCAATGATACCATATTTGTAATATTCTCAAGATTATAAATAAAGTGGTGGCCTCTGTCTCATTGACAAGCCAAATCATTCTCTTTTCTCTCTTTCTCTCAACTATTCTTTGAAAGGAAAAGACCTGGACAAATAACAGGAAAATTACCAAAAAGTAATAAGAGGTTATAAACACAACCAAGAGAAACCATAGCACATTTCTTATCAATTATGGTGTCAATAAGATTTCTTCAATTAGGAAAAAATGTGACAAGACTCCTAAGGTTGCTGTTACTAAACTGTTTGATGTTAAACAACTACTGTATTGGATAATGCAAGTTACAACAACAAAAGTTAAAAAGACAGAAACGCTGACAATATGACATTTAAAAGGGTGATAACCCAGTACATATCCCACTTCTGCAGGGGCCAATGAAGGGTCGATTAGCACCAATCCTAACTTTCAAGAATTCTGCAGGCACTTTACTATAACATAAGAAGTAAGAATATACCCCTTCCACACCATAGTGAATCAGACTTCAAGCAGAAAACAAATTATTTACCTGAACCATAAAATTGAATCGATGAGCACTACTCGAAAGGTTATGTTGGGATGCCATCCCGGAACCAACAGATGTAGTCGAAGATCTACCAGAGTGGCGTGTAACAGTTGGAGGATATGAGAGGATCCAATCATCTGCAGCAGCTAAGGCAGCAGTGCTCTCTTCAATTCGTTTTAAATTAGCAACCAATGCTTGCTCGACACTAGGCCTAAAGAGTTTCAAGAGAACAGGACAAAGAGCTAAACCACGAGCTTCTAACAATGAACAATGACCTAAGGCTATTTGAACACACTCTGCAGCAGCTCTGAAACCTCCAGCAGCAGCTGAGGAAGCCAATGCATGTCTTTTCACAAGAAATGCAAAAGCCTCTGTCTGATTTGTAGCCCACATCACAAGCTCAGAGGAATATACTGGCTCCTTACCGAAAACAGCCAAAGAATCACTAGCTGCCTGAGCAATGGTGGAAAAAACTAGTTGAGAGAGAGCAGCAGTATAGGCTCCCCCATAAGAGGTGTTTGAAGGACGAAGACTTTGCATGTTACACTGAAATCTTTGGTAATGGGCATTAAGTAGCAAACTGTGAGCGCGGGGTCCATCTCCAAGTCTTTTAAGAGCTGAAACTGCAGCACGGAGCTCAGTACCGCGAGTAGAGGACTGGCAAGCAGCTTCAGAAAGCTGATCAGCTAATCTTTTTTTCCGTTCAGTAATGGCAGTTTGTAGCGACTTGAGCACAGCTGGACTCATGGTTTTCTTTTCTTTTGATTCTGAAGCCAACCTTTCCCCTTCATCCAGGGCATTTAAAGCTTCATCCACTCTCCTCTCAGCTAACAAAACGTCAAGGAGATTAGGGAATTCTTCAGACCACTTCTCTATGTCAGAACATTCACTATCTTCATAATTGGATACACCATGAATTTTGGAACCTTCAGAAAAAGTGGTAGACAAGGAATCAATGTTAACTCCTTCAGCTAAACCATGAATTAGAGCTGCCTGAGTAGACAGATGATTTCTGATAGACAGAAGTTCCCCCTCTAGATCTGAAATCTCCTTTGATGTGCTGTAAATAAACAGAACATGCATCATTAATGTCAAATGTAGTTAATCCCAAAATAAACTAAAACTGCAATCCTAATCAAAACTCAGACTGGATAGACTGGTAATAGATACAGAGATAAAAAGTAATGTCAGGTTTGAAATTGTTCTGGGTGCTGTAGAAATATCTATTGAGTCGATGGACAAAAAAAAGTCCAGTTTGGCTCTCTGAACATGCTGAACCACCACTGGACCCCAGTGCACGATTCCCTTGTAGTGCTTGTTTTTCATGGTATCTGGTAGACTCGTTGATGGGAAAATCTAGTACATAATAATACAATTTCAGGCTAAAGGGGAATCGTGTACTTATTGATTTGCGTAATTTCTGAAATCTGTTGCTTTGGAGTGTTTGATCGTTGGTGTTTGATTAAATTATTGGGCCCATATCCTCCAGGATTGAGGAGATTTTCATATTAACATTTCCCACATCAAAAATTCTATTTGGCTGTACAAAGAAACTAGAATTTTAGACAAAAAAAAATAACAGAAAAAAATTATTAACTGAAACTAATTGTCACTTGGTAAAATAATATGCTAAAAGGTGACTAGAAAGGAAAGATCTGTCAAACATAGCAAGAAATAGTAAACTCACCGTATGAAAGCTGTATAGTTAGCATAGACACTCCTACGCATTTCCTCTGCAGAAGCCTTCTTCAGATCTAGAAGAGATGAGCATAATTGCCTGATTTCCTGAGGGAGGATGCAGAAAAATGTTATCCTGTGTCCTGAGATATGAGATTCATGCTTTTACGTAGGCACAAAGAAAATTGATGCATTCCATTAACACTGGACAAAAAAGACGCAAATATAGATTATTAAAGCAAAACATCTCTAATATAGTCTGGTGCAATGCGACTTATACCTCTCAATACTCACTTTTCTGTTTTTCTTTTTCAAACATTAATAACATTATATTAGAGATAGAGAGAGAGAGAGAGATTCCCAAAAGAAGCCAATCCACAAGGGAAGCAAGTCAGCAACACAGCCAAAGATGGGATAACAGCAGCAGATCCTGTCCACAAAAAACTGCAGCAATGCTTTCTTCACAGAAATCCCAGTGTGCTCAGAAGTCAGAAAAGGAAACAAAAGAAAACCCCAACCCACTACCCAAGCTATCCCAATGGTGCACTACAGAGTCTGGAATAGAATATAGAAGATAAAGGCATAGAACTAGGATCAGATTGAAGAAATATGGAGAATTAGACAAAAAATTCTGGAATTAATGCAATTTTAAGAAAAAACCAGTTTTCCAGGTAATTACCAAAAATTACTCGGAGGCTGTACTTAAGAGTAAATATTTTAGAAATTTCAGAAGTTCAGAAAATAAGAGTTGGTAAACCCGAAACTGAGAAATTACTGCTGCAACTCTTTGAAATCCAATCAAACAGAGACATAACCTACCCAATAGGATCGCCCAGCCCTGGTAACTAAGTTATAACAAGAGAGATATTATTATATTGGATCTTTAGATGACATGATAGATTGGTTTCAGAGAATTACAGAAACAAGGCAGATTATGTAATCAGTCAACTTAGTGATGAATAAATTTGTAATCAAGAACAGATTGTAACAGAAAATAGTAACAGAAGTCTATTTACTAAGTCTCAGGACAACCTATGAGTTAATAGCGAGGATATGAATTGAGCTAGAAAGCTAAAACTAGTTATAAAAAAAAAAAAACATCTGCCTCGAGTAGAAAGGAGAAATAAGGAAGAAAAAGAATTGGAGAGGGGAGAGAAAGATCACAAATTCACACCTGAGATTAGAAGCTGAAAACTGAATCAAACCATGAGGGACGAGAGAAAAACCAATGCACACCAGCAATCATAAAAACTCAAACTTTTATTCCCGATACTGAATTGCTGGGGGTAATTACATATTTATAGCTGCTGAAAAAACGAATACCAATATGTCCATTTTTATGACCCAAAACTGAAATCAAAATATCTCTTCGACACAACCTACTTAATGTAAACCAGTCCACTAGAGGATCGCAAACTTCAGGTACAGCAACAGTAAACACTTTGATCGGTTCAAAATTTGCAGGAAATTTCAGAACAATAAAATAAAAAACAAAAAACCGAAGAAGAGAAAAAGAAATAGGGTAGTCTCTCTCAGACTCAGATCTCCCACCCACAGCCTCTCACTGTATTTTGGTCTCTCACCACTCTCTCTCACAGAGCGAAGTACAGATTTTTTTTTTCCTCAATCCTATTAAAATCAAATTCGTGTACAAGGCTGTAGCCACTAACAAACTTATATAGAAGACTCAAAAGGAAAGGCCTAACCCAATCCTTAACTAATAAGGTAACATAAATTGACTAGGAAACTTAAATAATGAAGGAAACTGACTCAAAACAAGACTCTAACGAAACTAATGAAGTAAATCCCGTTTTCCTACTTTCTACCCATATTTTAGGTCCATTAAAGTTGCTCATTACAAAGAAAACCGATGGGATCAAAGGCCCAACACCTACATAACCCAACCCAAGGCTTATTTTGATGTAGATCATAATTTGAAGAAAAAGAGGTCAAAACACTGTTCACATGAACAGTGTCACAGCCCCTTATTTTGACTTGGTGAGAATTGTTGGAAGTATATCAAGATCATAAGGAGTAGAGAATATCTCGATTAGAATATTAATATTCTAGCCGAGATATCCTCTACTCCTTATGATCTCGATATACTTCAACAAAAATATTATTAGAAGATTCTGTGGGGTCCAAGATCAGATTGCATGGTGCTTTATGCGTGGGGAATTAAGAGTTGAGTATAGTTTAGTTTCTATTTTTAGAATTTTTCTCTTAGTTATGTTGTGGTTGTCTATTAAGCAAGCTTAGCTCTTTAGATTCTAATTCCATATTTAAAAAGTAGGCTTAGCTTTTATTTAGAAGTTTCTATTTTTAGTTTGTTTCCTTTTCTTGCAAGTTTCTAATTTTCTCTTACTTACAAGGCAAGCATAGCTGCCCATAAATATGTAATGCCCTTAGAGGTCCCCCCCAACCAAGGATTTAGCTGATGAATGACGTTTTGCTTGAATGCAAATGAATATTCTCATGTCAATTTGTTGTGACTTGAAGGGCTGAAGGAGCCTGGCTGAGAGAGCCTAATCCACCTATCCCCACCTTCTATTTTCTTCTCTTCTCTATCTTCTCTTTCTTTCCATCGATCCCCTTGTGTGCTGTGAAGCAACTAATGGACCGAATGGCCTCTTTTGAGCAAATGTTTAAAGCAGATCTCCCAAACCAGTGAGTGTTAGGACACCGGGGGTCGAGTATAGCCCTTGGTTGTGTGATTCAGCCCTCCAAATCTCTTCTGCTTCCAGTGCCTGATGGTGGAGTT
Source organism: Telopea speciosissima (assembly GCF_018873765.1). Lineage (NCBI taxonomy): Eukaryota > Viridiplantae > Streptophyta > Magnoliopsida > Proteales > Proteaceae > Telopea > Telopea speciosissima. Next base: position 30,822,976 of record NC_057919.1, on the reverse strand, counting down.
ATTCAAGTCTGAAACTTGCAGCAAGCCTGAACAGAAACTGGAATAACAGGGATGCTTGTGTTGAACAGCAGCAGCAGTTAAAATCTCAATTTGGTGGATTGAATCTAATCTTCAATGTGATCTCCAGCACTGGTAGCAGTCACAGGCAGCAGCAGCAACAAAAGGGAATCGAATAGGGCAAGGGAAGAAGATAAAGGGGGATAAGGAGATTCAGCTCTCTCAGCCTTAGGGGTTCTGGCTCTCACCAGCCAGGCCTCTCAGCCCTTCATCCATACAATAGGATAATAAAACTTTGCACAAAAGGCATATTCTCATTCATCATAAATCGTTGGTGGGAGGCCTCTAAGGGCATTACATATTTATGGGCAGCTATGCTTGCCTTACAAGTAAGAGAAAATTAGGAACTTGCAAGAAAAGGAAACAAACTAAAAATAGAAACTTCTAAATAAAAGCTAAGCGTACTTGCTAAATCTGGAATTAGAAACTAAAGAGCTAAGGTTGCTTAATAGACAACCACAAAAGAGAATAATTCTAAAAATAGAAACTAAACTAAACTCCTAATTCCCCCACCATAGACAAAATTGAGTCTTCTACTAAAGTCTTCAGATGATCTGGTCTTGGGCCCCACAAGATCTTCTAGTAGCATTACACCAAGGCAAAATAAGGGGCTGCGACACTGTTCAGCTGAACAGTATGTTGGTCTCTTTTACTTCATATTTCGATCTACATCAACTCTTCCCCTCTTAGAAAAAATTCGACCTCAAATTTTTAAGATGGTTGGGGTAAGCTTGGTGTGGTGAATGTCAAATTTCTGTTCAAACAAATATTCTTGCAGCTCCTTGAAGATACAGATGTAATCTAGAATGTGTCGAGTTCCTTCTTCAAAGTACTTTGGTGGAATAACAAATTCCACGTGTTCAACTTCCACATCATCAGTCGTGTCCATGGGGTTGTCTACGAATGCTTCTTCGACCTTCTTTGCTTCAAGCTCAAGCTCTTTAAGTTCTTCCTTGTCATTCACAGTCCCCTCAATGACTTCCTCAATCACCTTGTCAACTATAGTGTTGAGTTCCACATCATCTTCTGCCTCAATTTTGCTTGCTTCAAATTCTTCAATTTAAGCCTCGGCGTTTGGAAAATCAAGGGTTGACTCTTCCATGATGACAGAAATTGTTGGAACTTCAACATTAACTTCATGGATGTCATTGTTATCGTCCAGGGTATCCTCACACTCTTCTCCTTCAAGGGCAGCATCAACAGCCCAATCATCATCAAGTTGTGGCTCACACACCAACATCTTCGGAATGGATTCAATGGTTGTGACCATTAGGTTTGCCTTCTCTTGTTGCTCTTCCATCTCCAAAACTTCAACGACTTCTATGGTAGCATCTGTTGGAGGTGGAAGGCGATGGGAACCAAATGTGGCTTTAAATGTTTGCTTAAAAAAAAACATTCGGTCCATTAGTTGCTTCACGCTCTCTTCAAGTGTAACTGGCTTTGGGGGGTAATCTTGTCGAAGGGAAAGCCTTTTGCGCATATGTTCCGGTAGGTACTTGATCTTCAACCCGTACTTCATCTCTTCCCAAGTCCTAGGTTCACGTCCCCTAGCTATGAGTCTCTCTTCATGGAGTTTCCACCATTTTCTAGCATAACCAATCAAGCAGGAGTAAACAAACCTACGCTTCCACTCCTCTGTCGGGTTGTACCAGTCAAAATATTCCTCAAGAGAATCCAACCAATCAAAGAAGAAGGATAGATCCCTCTGCCCATCAAAGGAAGGAACTTTTGACTTCATCTTCCTTGTATTAACACCAACCCTATCTTTTCTTCTCTTCTCTATCTTCTCCCCCTTCGACAAGATTAACCCCCCAAAGCCACTTACACTTGAAGAGAGCGTGAAGCAACTAATGGACCGAATGGCCTCTTTTGAGCAAACGTTTAACGCCACATTTGGTCTCCACCACCAACAGATGCTACCATGGCAGTCGTTGAAGTTTTGAAGATGGAAGAGCAACAAGAGACGAAACCTCCAATCAATGAACCAGAATATGAAGTTGAGGTTAATCTTGAAGACGTTCCGAAAAATTTTGTCGTCATAGAAGAGTCAACCCTTGATGTTTCGAATGTCGAGGCGTACATTGAAGAGTTTGAAGCAGAGAATGTTGAAGACATAATTGTAGAAGATCCCATGAACATGACTGCTGATTTCGAAGTCAAGCAAATAGAATTCACCATGCCACCAAAGTTCTTTGAATAAAAATTTCCATGCCTTGCAGACTACATTCCTAACATCCATGAGCTGCCTGAGTACTGTCATTGTTTGAAGACAGATGTTCATCACACAAAAGTGATTCTTCTATTTTTCAAAATTCGATGTCGAATTTTTTCTAAGAGGGGGAGAGTTGATGTAGATCGAAATATGAAGAAAAAGTGGCCAAAACACTGTTTATGTGAACAGAATCACAACCCCTTATTTTGCCTTGATGAGAATATTATTAGAAGCTTTTGTGGGGCCCAAGATCAGATTCCATGGTGCTTTATGCGTGGGGAATTAGGAATTTAGTTTAGTTTCTATTTTTAGAATTGTTCTCTTAGATATTTTGTGGTTGTCTATTAAGCAACCTTAGCTCTTTAGTTTCTAATTCCAGATTTAGAAAGTAGGCTTAGCTTTTATTTAGAAGATTCTATTTTCCTTAAGTTTCTATTTTTAGTTTGTTTCCTTTCGAGTTTCGAATTTTCTCTTACTTGTAAGGCAAGCATAGCTGCCCATAATTATGTAATGCCCTTAGAGGCCCCCCAACCAACAATTATGATGAATGAGAATATACCTTTTGTGCAAAGTTCTATTGTCCTATTGTGTGGATGAAGGGCTGAGAGCCTGGCTGGTGAGAACTGAAACCCAAGAAGGGTTGAGAGAGCCGAATCTCCTTATCCCTTTTCCCTTCTTCTCCTATCCTCTCTTCTTACCCCAATCGATTCCCTTTTGTGATTACTGCAACTGCCGTGAAGATCCTTGAAGGCTCCAATCATCTCCAATTAATTCCAAAGGCTGCTGTTGATGTTACCCATCGATTGAAGACTGCTGCTACTCCCTACGATCTGATTTAGTGTTGCAGCTTCTGTGTCTCATATCTCCACATCCAGTGAGCAGAACAGGCTAAGAATTACAGGAGTTCTTCACTGCTGTTGGGGCTCCACTCGATCCCAATTCCAGCCCCTGCTGTTGGCTGGATTGCTCTGCAGGTCATCACCTTCTAATTCTGAGTCCTACCTTCTATTTTCAAGACCAACTCAGATCTCCACTTCTGACCATCAGAACTGAACCAAACTTGCAGCAAAGCTTCATCTCATCAAGGCTGATACTCGATCCACTTTGGAGCCCAAGCCCAATACTGGTTTACACGATATTCTGTAACCAAGGTACTAAAACTCGGGTCTTGGTACCAACTCGGCCCTTGGAAAAACCAAATTGAATCGAGATCTCGCCGAGTTGGTGCATTATTTATTTTTTTTCGAGTCAAAGCCTCAACTCGGTGGGTTTTAGACATAGTTTGGGTCTAAAACTTGGTATTCAGCCTATTTTAGGCCATTTAAACACGATGGCACCATCAGATTTTGCAAAAACAAAGTCCAAATATGAGTTTCAATTCGGACAATAGGTTGGTAGGCGATGAGGTACTAAAATACCCTACTCTACACATAATTTAGCAATAAAAAGCAAGCAAAACATTCAATTAATAGCTAAACAACTTAAATAAGAATTAGAAATGTTAAAGTGATACATCAAACTGTTTAACAGTGTTACAACTATCATCACATAAAATGACTTTGAATCAAGTATTCAGTCCCCGACTCCCCGCTAGTGTCACATAGTCTTCCCATTACATAGCGTTGTTGTAATGTTGCATATAGTGCTCCACAGCAAGCATATAAGAATTCTGTCGAGTTAGGTAAGTAAATACATAGTAGATGGATCATTTCCATGGGTCAACCCAAGATCCGAGATCGAACCGAGATATGTCGAGTTCTGTCGAGTTAGGTAAGTAAATACATAGTAGAAGGGTCATTTTCATGGGTCAACCCGAGATCTCGGCGAGATATGGCACTTTTATGTACCGTATGCCATCTCGTCTCGGTTTCTCAGAAAACCGAGAAACTCGCCAAGTCGAGACGAGTTTTAGAACTATGTCCATAACCTTCTAATTTTGCGTTATCTTCGTATCTCAGTTATTAGCCATCGGAATTGGCTGGAATTTGGATTAGTATCCCTTCACCTGCATCTTCACTCGACCTAAGTTTGTCACTGTTCTACAGGCTGGTTTGATCTCTACCTCCTAAGTTACTAATTCTGGTTTTATTGCTATTATGATGATCTGCTGCAACTTAATCATTGATCGTACTGTAGAATGGTTCTTACTTGAACCTTTCTACATTATATTTCCAATAAAATAAGCCCTTTGGGTGACTTGTCTGCATCACTACTCTACCATCAACCTATATAATCTCCTATATGGACTTGTATTCCAACTTAATGCTTTGACAGCCTCTAAAGACCCTGACTTCAACTTAATTTTAATTACAGTCTTAACCACCAGAATTTATTAAAACTCCCAATCTATCCTTAATGGAACCATGGACAAATATAGATCTAGTTCTCCTTGGCCTGATCTTCCAAACTGGATAGTTCATATCCATCCAGGCCTCTACATCTGCATCATCCAAGCATGATAAAAATAACCGCCAACCCCAGCACCCCATCTCTTCAAAATGCATGCCATAACTAGCATTTGCTTGACCAAGCCGTTTTCCCATACCCCAGCATAGTTAATACGTCTTAAGGCCCCCGCCCTATATACATACATATTTTGCTCCCTTCAATTTAACCAAACTAAAAAATCAGTTCGAATCCATCTTCTGTTGGAATTGGTAATGCACCCGCAAATTATTAATATAATTAAAATGCAAATCTATCACCACCTAAAAAACTACACACCCAAAATCTTTCTGACTGTTACAGCATGATCAATCTACTCATCTTGTAAATTCTGCCCCAACTGACAACTATACAACTGCCATGACTGTAGCAGTAGCAAATCTGGCAACAATTTATACTTCATCTTTATTTTTCAATTGGTTGTAGTTCATTCTTTTATAGTAACCAAATTCGCTTTTACAGTACAAGAAAGTGGCAAGAATCTGGAAACACCCTTCACAGTAGGAAGCATGGCAAGAAAAGGGGGTAAAAGCTATCAGGAGATGACTAAGGTTATGGTTCCAAGACAGGTGCTCTAGAAAGGTGCAGTCTTTTGTGCTCTTAAGTAAAAAAGAAAAAGAAAAAGAAAAAAAGAAGATGGAAGTTCTAAAACAACACTAGCCAATAATAATAATAATAAATTCAGTGTACAAAGAGAGACATTATTGATGGTGCCAAATAGTCTGGCACCCTTTGGCATTATCAAAGCATATTCTGGTAGAAGAGAGGTCTACCTAGTGAGAAATACAAATCTTTCCAAGTATAATAGCTACATCCACAGGTCCAAATCAAGTTGTCTTTGAACATCATAATATGATGTATTTCTCTTGTCCAGTAAAGAAAATCGACAGTGGGCTTACACCATATCAAGATCCATGAATCATTACATCCAGGGGCCAAAACACAAGGCAGAAACTCTTAGTCTTGATTCAGATACAAGCTTCAAGCCCTATAGCATCTACAAGCAGGATTCTTTGTAGACTATAATTCATAACTACAGTTAACTGTCACTATAGAGTACCGTTGTAATGCAATTCCTATCACAAACATAGTATAGAACATCCATTCTACAGCCATTGTTCTCAATCAGAGCGCTTGGTGCTCCCACCTTCAGGTGTGCTTTCTCTTGGTCTGATGCATGAGATTAATGACAAAGGATGAGAGATGAGGCAATAAAGCCACATTTCATGCCAGGAAGGAAAGTAGATGTACTCAACAAGCATAAACGTAGCAAGAATCCCTTCGAAGTTTGAAATGGGTTTCAATTTTACTGAGATATGGATCCTGAAGGAGAAATTTTTCTTTTGTCCGGGAAGCAATGAGAACAAGAAGGATGTCTAATTTGATCAAGGAAAAAAATTCTCTCACCAATAAACTGAGCGGTTAAAAAAGAAAATTTTTCTGACCAAATAAAAATTCCCTTTGGCAAATCGCGTTTTGACTTCAGAACTCGACTACAGAAGAATTAACAGATTTCTTGGCATAACCCCAACCAAAGCAAGAATACTAAATAAAGTAAACAACCCAACAACAAATCATACTAAGAAAAAATTCAAGCTTCATTCAACCACTGTTAGAGAACTGAACACTACAGCAGAATAGAGTAGAAGAAGTTTGTCAAATAATGCAGACATTGGAAATGGAAGAAATGGACCTTCTCATTCAAGGAGAGACATTTCCCCTGAACATAAGCGTCAGCATCAAAACCGTCACTCTTGAACAGGTTAAGTTTCTGGTCAAGCTGTCCATTCTCTAGAACGCTGCCATTGACGACCTTCCCCGAGGCCATCGATCCCCTCGATCGAGACGTCTTCGCCGACGCCATATCTCATCCAAACTCTCAGTTTCAAACCAGAATTCGATCCGCGAAAAATCAGCCGAGATTTGGGGATTCGGTGAAAATAAGGAAAACCCGACTCTGCTCTTCTTGACCCTCTTCTACCGTACTTCGAGAAAGAAGAAGAAAAAAAAAAAGATGTCACGCCAAAATTTAGGGTTTCAGATCATTTCCTTGAATTGTAATCGTCCATTAATGGACTTTGGAGGAGATGATTCAAAGATTCTGGCGAAGCAGAAGATAGAAAACGATAGAGGTAGGTGGCGATTCTTACGAAAGCGTGTGTGTAAAGTCTAAACTAATTAATTCTCTCTCAGGCTCTCCGCTGGTTTTTTTTCCCTCGACGGCAACTTTTTCTGGTAAGTTTTGACAGTGACTCTTGGAATGATTTTGACTGTTTAATTCCATTAGATTTGGTTAAAGAAAAAACATAAAGTAAACGATGACTGGTGTTTGCTCTACCAAACAAGACCCAAGAATTTAGCAAATCTTTTTCTTTTTCTTTTTTTTTTTCTTTTCCTTTTGGAATCAGGGACTCAGTCAGGGGTGAGTGGGGCCAAGGTTCGTAATCTCGGTATCCAGATCGTATCCGATACCCGATTGATGGATCGGATTGGATCAATGTATCGGATCGGCCAAATAAGACGTATTTACCTCTAGTTTCATAAAAATAAAAATAAAAAAAAAGTTATTTTTATTATCATTTTACCTTCTTTTTTTTTTTTTATAAAATAAAACTAGATTAATTAAAATAGTAAGATAAACAAAGTTGTTCAGTAGTAGAGGTCCTAGCCTATTTGCTAGCCTTTGCGCTGGGAGAATAAACAGTCTAGGTTGTTTAATAACAGTTACATTCCCAAAATTAAGTAAAAAAGAATCATTTTACCTTTGTCTATATAGGTGTATCGGATTGGTATTGGGATCGATCTCAGCCAATAGATCCAAACGATTTTACTGATCCAAATCCGAGATTATGAACATGGTGGAAGTCTAAAACTATCCTTATTACTTATTAGATTTCAATTTTTTTTAAATATCTATCCTAAATCCTAAGAGTGACGGGTCGCAGTGCGACCCTTATTTTACTTAAACGCAGCGTTAAGCGCAATGAATCAATGTTAACCGTTGATTTCTTGTGACTGCAATCTGAACTGTTGGTACTAATTGTACCTGATTATTCTAAGGATACCAGTACCACCTCCTATCTCCGGTTATGAAAACGACTTAAATGAGGAAATGAAACGTACTTTGCTCTTCCCTCAAAAAAATTCGACCTTCATTCTGCTTTTGCCGAGAAGACGTTCTTCATGTAGTGGTGTAGTCAGTAGACTGAAGTCCGTGTATAGAGGTGGTGGTTGCAGAGTTATTCCGCTTTGGAGGAAGTTTTCTTCGGGCAGCGAGAAGACCCAAAATCCTGGTTCTTCAGAGGTGGTGGTTGCATATTTATTTGGGGGTGGGAATACCTAATAGACCCAACAATATCATTATTTTGATCGATTCTAACCACCGTTGGTGGAGATCGAGAGGTCTCAATAGCAGGTATCCACTATCTTCCATTTGCTGTTCTCACTGTCTTTATCTCTAATTTTTTTAGGGTTTTTAAGTGAAATAACCCTTCTCTGTTTGTCTTCAATAGCAGGTTCCCCCAATCGCTGGTTGCAGATTTGTTTCTTCGTGCAGCGAGAAGACCCAATATCCTCCATTTCGAGATCTAGAGCTCTCAAGAGTAGGTATACTCCATTTGTTCTCTGTCTGGCTCTCTATCTCTTTATATTTTTAAGGGAAATGAAAATGGCATTACACTCTTGAGCTGGATAGGTCTTGTTGCGTCAAGAAATCGTCGAGCGGTCCTGCGAGTGTCGTCCCCTACAAGTGGACCAAGGGGTCAACAGAGAGAACCGGTGTGGTTCTGGCCTAGGGCTCTCCGATGCCAAAGTTAGATCTCCTGAGCAAATAGATGAATAGTGATTATTCAACATGAGTTTAGATGTCCCCTGATGGGGTTGTGTACCTTGCCTTTTATAGTAGTGTATGGCGGTGTTGATAGTCCCAGTTTGATGGCGAGTGTGCCGTTGAGTGGATAGAGGCCCTGGGTAACGGGGCTCTATCCTGGATCTCCCCGCGGGAGGGAGTGTCCTGGTGGTATCAAGATCCTTGGCCGATAGATACCCGCATGTGATGATAACGTCATTGGTGCTTGAATCCGTCTGGGTGACATGACTTCTAAGTGGTGGCCTAAAGTCCTGGTGGTGACATGAGTCTGTAGTGACACGATTGGGTCATAGACGAGTGGCCCTGGTGTCCATGTACATCACATCTGCGTCCACGATGCAGTGCCTGGGAGCAGGCCGCGCCTAAGTGAGAGGCCGCGCCTAGGTGCAGGCCGTGCCCGGGTGAGAGGCCGCACCTAGGTGCAGGCCATGCCTGGGTGAGAGGCCGCGCCTGGGTGCAGGCCGTGCCTGGGTGAGAGGCCGCGCCTAGGTGCAGGCCATGCCTAGGTGAGAGGCCGCGCCTGGGTGTAGGCCGCGCCTGGGTATGGCCGCGCTTGGGTGAGGCCACGCCTGGGTGGAGGCCGCGCCTGGGTGAGGCCGCGCCTGGGTGTGGCCGTGCCTGGGTGAGGCCACGCCTGGGTGAGGCCGCTCCTGGGTGCAGGCCACACCTGGGTGCTAGCCGCACCAGGGTGGGACCCCCAGTTGGTTCTCCTTGGTTCTGGAGCGGGTCGCTCTGTGACACGTGGCAGCCGCTGATTGGTCCGGTGAATCTTGGATGTATCATTTGCCCCCCCACTCTCTTGAGATAGGATGTCCAAGAGAGTAGATGCCTTTACATAGTGAGGGGTCCGCTGCGAATAAACTTTCTTTGCAGGGCTTGCCTGTAAATCTATTAGTGAGGTAGGAGAGGTTGGGGGTTCAAACCTTTCCTCCTACACTTTTTCTTCTTTTGTTTTTTGTAGATATATGTTCCTCTCCTTCATTTTCTCTTTTTTTCACTTCTCATTTCTCTGTCTCACTTTTTGTCTCCCACTTTGCTCTTCTTGAATTTCTCCTTTGCATTGCACTTTTGTCTTTTGTCCTCTTTTTGGTGCCCACCATGTGCTTGTCCTTGGGTCACCTAGACTAGTATCTATTTTGCTTGATTTTGGGTCTTTGTGTTTGTCTTGTGCTCACTTGGTGCCTTGTTTACTTGGAGGGCTTGAGTGGTGCTTGGCTTGAGTGCCTTGCATCTGGTGGTCTCTGTCACTTGATCGTGCCAGTGGTGTGGCCGCGTCGTCTTGTGCCTGCTTCCCCGTGCGATCGCCTTCCCCCTGAGGTAAGTTCAACCCCTTCTCTTTCTTTTTTTTTCTTTTTTTTTTTTATATATATACAGGGCGACACCTAGGTGAGGCTGCGCCTGTAGGTGTGGTAGTGCCTAGGGTGGCCGCGCCTGGGGTGGCCGCCGCCTGCGGGTGTGGCCGAGCCTAGGGGGTGAGGCCGCGCCTGGGGTGGTCGCACTTGCGGGCGTGGGGCAGCGCCTAGGGTGGGTGTGCCTGTGAGTGTGAGGCCGCGCCTAGGGTGGCCGCGGCGTGGGTATGATGGACCCTCATGCTTCTCCACTTTTCTTCTTCTTATCTGTGATGGATCTACTGTTTATACTTTGCAGGTGGCCTTCATTTCATTTTTCTTGCTAGCTTCTTGTCTGGGAGATCGCTTTCTCGAGTAAGTAGTCCATTCTTCTCTTGTCGTTCATGTCATCTCCGGATGACCTTGGCCCTGCTTCAGTCGGGGTTGGATCTTCAGAGGAGCGTTCCCCAGGATCACCTTCTTCTGTGGGTACTCCATCCTCTATACCTTCCCCCAGTGCTATTGGTGGGGGTGTGGGACCTTCTAGTGTCTCTGGTCCCAATAGGGATTGTAGGCCTTCTGGGGCGGCGTCCTCAGTCGCCGGTCCTGCTGATAGGTTGGGTCATGTTGCTAGCATCTTGTCCCCTTCTGACTTGGTCTCCCTCCGTGAGGAGTTCCATATTCCCGCTGAAGTCGTGTTATGTACTCCTGGACCTGGCGAGTATGCCTTCTCTCATCGTGCGGATGAGATCTGTCTCTACCATTCCTTTTTTCTCTAGGGCCTTCGCCTTCCTATCCCTCGCTTTGTCGAGTTGGTGTTAGAGCTTTGACACCTCACCCCTGGGCAGGTGTTGCCCAATTCTTGGAGGGTGATCTTGGGTTTCTATGTATTTTTTGCACGCCTGGGGCGTGCCGCCACTGTTCCCCTGTTCTCCCACTTTTATCTGTTGAAGAAAAGGATTCATGGATGTTATCACTTTGCTTGCCGCGTGCTCAAGGGGCCCTATGCCTCTTTGGAGCTTCTCACGGGGATCACTAGCAACGTGAAGTATTGGAGGGATCGCATCTTTTTTGCCATGGTCCCCCGATGCCCACTACGGACTGTTAGGGAAGTCATTGACCTCAAGAGGGTCAACCAGGGGCTTGAGCTGAGTGATTTTGAGGGTGACTCCCTCAAGCTGTGCCTGGGTCGCGATCCGTTCCACGTCCAGGAGTTGGACTCTGAGGCCTTCCTGTCCCTCTGGAAGCTGAGTCCTGGTAAGAGCACTATCTTTTGTACTTGATTGGCATGTTTGTATTTGAATATATATGTCATCTGACTGGTTGGGCGGTCTATGCAGTGGATATGTGTCTGGACTTCAGTTTGCTCCGTGGCAATCTGCGGAGGAAGGCCGCTTCTCAGGGTGGTCCATCGGCCGGGGTAGCAGATGTTGGTGGTCCTTCTGCGCTTGTGGCTGTTGGGGCGAAGTGGAAGGGTGGTCCAGGACATGCCCATGTGACGAGCTTTGGTGTGCGTGTCCTCCTTCCCCATACTTCTCCCGATGATGATGGTGTTTCAGGCTCTGTACCTCTGCCTCCTACTATCACCCCTTCCGGGTCTTCTGCATTGCCCCTCTCCAAGGGGAAAAGGGGTGAGTTCCTCCGGTGGTACTACCACTAATCTTCCCGCGATGGATGAGTCCCTGGTGATCACCTTGGGCGTGCTGGAGGGCTCGACCTTGGCTGGAGCCGGCGTGTCCTGGAAATGGGTGGACAAGGGTAGGCTTCCTACCGCGAGGGTGGCCTTGCAGAGGCTTAGCGATGCGTGTCTGGCCCAGACTCTCTACCATGATATGGCTTCGGTGAGTTATCCCTTTTTATCTCGTCATGTTCGCTGCTCCACTTATACTTAGAGTATTTTATCGCTTGCCATGCTGATTGTAGGTCCATCACTGTGTTGCTAAGGCGGTGCTTCAACTAGAGGGTCACGCTTCTCGCAAGGTGTAGATACAGCGCACCCTGCGTGATGTGGAGAGGGAGCTCCAGGGACATATCGATGCCTGCGAGAGGGCCAAGGTCGGCGAGCAGAGGGCGTCCGGGAAGCTCTTGGAGGTGTCTGAGGAGCTTCGTGTGACCTCTGCTGGTGCGGCCGAGAGCTCGGTCAGGGTTCTTGCCTTGGAGGAGGAGCTTCATTCGTTAAGGGGGAGTCATGAGGCGGAGCTGGCGTCTGCAGGCGAGCGAGCTGTGGCTGAGTTCCAGGTGTCCTCGGTGTTCTCGGCGCTGTATCAGGCGCAGCTTCAGCCTGCCTATAAGGGAGGGGTCTGGGACTTAGCCACTTGTGTCCCGGAGGTGACCCCCGATTATGACTTCTCTGTCTCGGGGCTCTCTGAGTTTGCTGCGGCGCTTCCTGGTGTAGCGGTGGTGGAGAGCGTTCCAGTGTCAGAGGTGGAGGCTGCCCTGCCTGAGGGGGGTGCTGTTGCGCGCCTTCTCGAGGTGGACATGATGTCTCCTTCTGGGTCGGAGGTGACCCACCCCTCTGTGGTCCCTTGATCCTATGCCCGTACTGAACTTGTAGACGTCTTGAACTTTTTCTTTTTTGAACTTGAGTTGTAACTATTATGACTTCTCTATGTGATCGATGTTGCTTTTCTTTGATTGCATTGTCTCTTGGTGGTTGATTGCGCATTGGTGCCCTATGACCCTTGATAGTCATGGGATTAGTGGCGTTGCGCCTTGGTGGTCATCGGACCGTGGTGGCCTTGCGCCTGGGCGGTCATCGAACCTTAGTGGCATAACGCCTTAGGCATAAAGCCTCGGTGGTGGCATAATGCCTTAGGCGTGAAGCCTCGATGGTGGCATGACGCCTTAGGCATAAAGCCTCGATGGTGGCATGACGCCTTAGGCATAAAGCCTCAGTGGTGGCATAACGCCTTAGGCATAAAGCCTCGGTGGTGGCATAACGCCTTAGGCATAAAGCCTCGGTGGTGGCATAACGGCTTAGGCATAAAGCCTCAGTGGTGGCATGACGTCTTAGGCATAAAGCCTCGATGGTGGCATGACGCCTCAGGCATAAAGCCTCAATGGTGGCATGACGCCTTAGGCATAAAGCCTCAATGGTGGCATAACGCCTTACGCATAAAGCCTCAGTAGTGGCATAACGCCTTGGTGTTGTGGCAGTGGTTCGATTGAGTGGTAGAAGAAGACAAGTACTCCTGAAACACCTCTTTATTTTGAATGAAAATTTTCAAATTACCCTTGAAGCAGTGATGTCGTCTACTGCTACTGCTGCTGCTACTACTGCTGTTACCACTACCACTACTGCTACTATTGATGGAGCTGTTTGCTTCTACTAGTAATACTTCTTCAGGTGTTCTGAGTTCCAGGTGCGGTTTACCTTCTTGCCCCCCGGAGTCTTCAAGCGGTAGGTCCCTAGACGTATCTGCTTGGAGACTATGTAAGGTCCTTCCCAATTGGCTGACAACTTCCCTGCCTTTTATGGTATTGATGCACTTGCCCTCCGTAAGACTAGATCTCCCTGTTGGAATAGCCTTTCCTTGACCTTGGCATTATAGTACCTAGTAGTACGTTGTTGGTAGGCGACGTTCCTTAGTAGTGCTCTCTCACGGACCTCATCTATAAAGTCTAGGTTCGCCCATAGTCCGTCGATATAGGTACGTTCGTTGAAGTGCAGAACCCTATGGGACATGGTGCAGACCTCTACTGGCGCCAATGCTTCAGTGCCATATGCTAGGCGGAATGGGCTCTCTCTTGTGGGTATCCGTACTGTAGTTCGGTATGCCCACAGAACGCTTGGTAGCTCTTCGACCCATTTTCCTTTGGCTCCCTCTAGCTTTTTCTTGACTCTTTCCAGCAGTGTTCTGTTGGTGACCTTCACGTGACCATTGGCCTATGGGTATGCTACCGATACAGGCCGATAGTCAATGTTGTAGTTGTGACCGAATGCTTGGAATTTAGGGTTGTTGAATTATTTGCCGTTGTCTGAGACGAGGATCTGTGGTACCCCAAACCTGTAGCTGACGTCGTCGCGGATGAACTTCTCCATCTCTGTCTCTGTTATCTTGGCCAAGGGTTTAGCTTCGACCCACTTGGTGAAGTAGTCAATCGCGACAACCAGGTACTTTCTGTTTCCCAGTGCTGCGGTGAAGTTGCCTAAGATGTCCAGTCCCCACATGGCAAAAGGTATGGGGTTGAGGATTGATGTCAGCTTGGTGGCGGGTAGATGGGGTACTGGGGTGAACAACTGACATTGCTCGCATTTCTTGGCATATTGGATGGCCTTCTCTTGCATTCGTGGCCAGTATAGTCCCTGGCGGAGGATTTTGTAGGCTTGGGCTCGTCCTCCCATGTGGGTTCCACATATCCCCTCATGGACTTCTGCTAGGGCGTACTCTGCCCCCTTGGGTCCTAGGCATCGGAGTAGTAGTGTTGTTGCCCCCCGCTTGTAGAGTACCTCGTCTAGGACGGTGTACTTTGCAGCTCTCATCCTGATCTTCCTTGCCTCAGTCTTGTCTTCTGGTAAGACGTCGTTCTGGAGGTAGTTGAGTAGAGGGTCCATCCAGCTAGGTCCCTCCTCGATTTCGTTAACCTGTTTTTCCTTATACGTTGGCTCATGCAGGATCTCAACATAGACTACACTAGCCAAATTTTGGAGTTCCTCATTGGCTAGCCTGGATAGGGCATCAACGGCGGCGTTCTCGTCCCTGGGAACTCGAACCATCTCAAACTTCACGAAACCCTTGATCAATGCTTGAGCACCTGCTAGATATGATGCCATCCTATCATCTTTTGCCTCGTACTCTCCATTCACCTGATTCACCACAAGCTGGGAGTCGCTCCGGGTGGATAGGTGTGTGACTTGGATGGCTCTGGCCACCCGGAGTCCAGCTAGTAGTGCTTCGTATTACGCTTCATTATTGGATGCTTGGAAGGTGAATCGGAGAGCATATTGGATATGGAATCCTTCAGGGCTGGTTAATATGAGGCCAACGCTGCTTCCCGTCGCGTTACTCGACCCGTCCACGAACATGTCCCATGATCTGCGATCCTTCTCCTCGGGCTCCCCTATCCCTGGTTCGATCTCAAACAGGGTACACTCTACAATAAAATCTACAAGAGCATGGCCTTTGATGGTTGTCCTTGGTTGGAACCTGGTGTCATGCTCACTTAACTCCACCGCCCATGTTATCAATCGTCCGGAGACGTCTGGCTTATGGAGTATCTTCTTCAGGGGTAGGTCTGTGAGGACTGTGATGGTATGTGCTTGGAAATATGGTCGTAGCTTCCTAACTGCGATTACCAATGCATAGGCTACCTTGTCGATTCTGGTGTACCTGGTCTCTACATCGATCAGAACATGGCTGACGTAGTAGATAGGCCTCTGGACTTTGTCTTCTTCCTTCAGCAGTACTGTGCTGACCATGACAGGGGTGGCGGCCAGGTAGAGCTGTAATTCTTCGTTAGGTTTTGGTCGCCCAAGCAGTGGTGGGTTCTCTAGGTACTCCTTTAATTCTTCGAACGCCTTCTGGCACTCTTCTGTCCATGTGAAATCTTTAGGGCTTCGGAGGTTCTTCAATGTTTTGAAGAATGGTAGGCACTTATCACTTGATCGTGACACGAACCTGGAAAGGGCGGCGACCCTTCCATTCAACCTCTGCACTTCCCTGACCGTCTGAGGAGATACCATCTCTTGGATGGCCTTGATCTTGGATGGGTTGGCTTCTATTCCACGTACTGAGACCATGAACCCCAGGAATTTTCTTGACGTTACACTGAAGGCGCACTTTGCAGGGTTTAGCTTCATCTAGTTCCTCCTCAGTACTGTGAATGCTTCCTCTAGGTCGGTCAGGTGTTGGTTGGCGCGGATGCTTTTCACAAGCATGTCATCCACATATACCTCCATGTTGCGCCCGATCTGCTCCTCGAACATCTTGTTGACCATCCTCTGATAGGTGACCCCTGCATTCTTCAACCCGAACGGCATGACGTTGTAGCAGTAGTTCTCTTTGTCCGTCCGGAATACGGTGTAGGACTCATCACCCTCATGCATGAGGATCTGGTTGTACCCGGAGTAGGCATCCATAAAACTCAGTATCTCATGGCCGGTGGTGGCGTCGATCAGTAGGTCGATCCTGGGCAGTGGGTACTCATCTTTTGGGCATGCCTTATTCAGGTCGATGTAGTCGACACACATCCTCCACTTCCCACTTGGCTTTGGTACCATGACCACGTTTGCGAGCCAGGTTGGGAACTTCTCCTTTCTGATGAACCCTGACTGGCTCAACTTCTCGACCCCTTCCTTGATTGCTGCTTGTCGGTCGAGGGCGAAGTTACGCCACTTCTTTGGAATGGGCTTCCTAGTTGGGTCGACATGTAGTCGGTACTCAGCTATGGAACGTGGTATTCCACGCATGTCAGAGGTCGACCATGCAAAGACATCCATGTTCACTTGGAGGAGGTGTCCAAGCCCTTCTTTTTGTTCCTTGCTTAGTAGCGAGCCAACCTGTACGACCTTGGAGGGGTCGTCCCGGCTGAGGGGCCATGGGATGAGGTCTTCTTCTGGTCTTCCTCTTCTCTCTGTCAATTCATCTCTCTGGTCACTGACCATGTTCTCTAGGCAGAGTGCCATTCCGCGGGTGTTACAATTGTTCTTTTTCATGAAGGTGGCGTAGCACTCCCTTGCTTTCTTCTGATCTCCTCGGACTTCGCCTAACCCATTCTCAGTGGGGAACTTCATCTTCAGGTGGAGTGGCGATATGACTCCTCTAAGGGCTGTCAGAGATGGTCGCCCTAGGAGGCTGTTGAAGGACACCACAGACTTGACAACCATGAAATTCACCATGATAGTCACTTGTCGAGGGTGTACCCCGAAGGGGACGGGTAGTTCTATGGTACCTCTGATGGAGGTAGTGGCACCTGAGAATCTATGGAGGTACATGGGCTCTGGTTTGAGCTGATCGTCCCCGAACCCAAACTGTCGGTAGCCATCCAAGGAGAGTACGTCTACAGACGCCCCTGTGTCTATCAGTACCCTGTGTACAGGTCGGTTGGCTACCTCCACCTGTACTACCTAGGCATCCTCATGTGGGAAGTTTAGTCCTTCCAGGTCTTCATCCGAGAAGGAGATAACCGCCTCGGTCTTGGCTATCTTGCTTGGCTTCTATGCCACTCCCACGAACTTGGCATGGGCTTTAGCTTTTCTGGTGGACTCTTGCCCCGATCCTCCAAGTATGGTGAGGATAGGAGGTCCCTTGGTGCCACTAGGTTCTGTTGCATCTCTCCGCTCTTCTGGGCGGTCTCTCTCTCGATCTGTTCTTCTTTCTTCTCATCTCGGTTCTACTCTATCTCCGTCGCGACCTCTGTCCCCTTGGCCTGAGCGGTTGTCACATCTCCCCTTCACATATTTGTTCAAGCTTCCTACTCTTACAAGTTGTTCTATCTCTCTCTTCAATTGATAGCACTCCTCTGTGTCGTTCCCATTCTCTTTGTGGAAGAGATGGTACTTGTTAGGGTTTCGCTTCTCTGGTCCTGCTAGCATGGGCTGTGGCCAATGGAGTAGGTCACGGTCTTGGATCTGCATGAGTATCTGGGACCTGGTGGTATTCAGTGGTGTGAACTCAAGGGTGCTTGCCCTGTCACTTCTCTCTGGGCGATGGTCTGTCCTCCTAGATGGGCGATCGCCCTTCTCTTATCGACGCTCTGTCCTCGACCTCTTACCTTCTTTGCGGTCATCAGGTGATGTTCTCTTGTTATCCTGCGGCTTGGCCTCGATTATCTTCGTTCTAGCTTGTAGTACCTCGGCCATATTTATAAACTCGTTGCACCGTTCCAGGAGCTCTTTCATAGTCCTGGTCTCATGACGTGCCAGGTCCTTGATCAGGTCTAGGTCCCTGATACCTCCTGCTAGGGCTGCATGTTGTGTCTGGTCGTCTAAGTCTCGAACTTCCAGGGACTCCTTGGTGAACCTGCTAACGTACTCCCTGAGAGATTCCCCAGGGTTCTATACCACGTTCAGTAGATTGACAGTGGTCTTCTTCTGCTTGACACTGCTTTGGAAGCGGGTGACGAACTATTCGTATAGCTCTACGAACGAGCATATAGATCTCAGTCGTAGCCTGGGGAACCATGATGTGGCTGCTCCCTTGAGGGATGCAGGGAATGCCCGACAGGAGACCACGTTCGATCCACCATACAGCATCATCATGCCATTAAAGTAGTTGATGTGGTCATTAGGGTCAGTGGTACCACTGTAAAGTTCAAAGGTGGGTAGTCGGAACCTGGAAGGTAGCGTGGCTGACATGATCTCTGTCGAGAATGGGTGTTGTCCAGGTATGGAATGTGTCTCGCCTTTGGTCTGCTTCTTCAGCCCTTCCAGCTTCTCATCCAAGTCGCAAAGTCTTCGATCGAGCTCCTCGTCCCCTGTCTGTCCCTCACGCCTAGCAGGACGTTCGCTGTGACCCCATTCTCGCTCTCTCCTGGATGTCACCTCCCGCCTTGAGTGTTGGCGGGATGGTGAATGGTCCCGCCGTGATGAACCCTATTGTCAAGGTGAGGGGCTTTCCTCTCTGTAGGTCCGGCTTCATCGTGGTATGTGACCTTCTTCAAGTCGTCCGTTGAACACAGACCTCCAGACCGATCTTTACGGGCTAGGCACCCTCGCCCTGGCTATTGGTGTCCTCCCACATTCTGACCGTGGCAAGAGATCTCTTGTTCTCCTGGGACGCTGGGAAGGCTCCCCCCGCTGCGGAGTGGGGGTTGCCCGTTGCGCAAGTCTCCCTGATCCCACGCCCCTGGGAGATGATCTCCTAGGGTTCGGCTCTTGTTGAGGTACGGACTCCACCCTTGCTAATGGCGACGTCCTTTGGCGATGAGACGTCGCACGCTGTGCCAAGTATTCTCGAAAGAGTCATTGTTCATCGAGGATCTGTCGTTGCAGGTCATTGATCTGACCCACAGTGGCTGGAGCATTGGGGTCAGGTATCACCTCCACCACCACATCGTCTACCTCGTCATTGTTGGGCTCGTCGACCACAAACTGGTCATTAAGGGGGATATCTTCCTCCAGAGGGACATGGTCCTGGTCATTGGCTCTGCGACGAGAGCACTCTGGGGGTGGTGATCCATTCCTTACTCCGTTGTTGGTGGTGGTAGTCTTCCTTCGTGCCATTGAATGTATATGGAAGCAAGCTAGTAGCTGTAATGGCTAGCATCGTTCCCACAGACGACGCCAACCTATTGCGTCAAGAAATCGTCGAGCGGTCCTGCGAGTGCCGTCACCTTTAAGTGGACCAAGGGGTCAACAGAGAGAATTGGTGTGGTTCCGGCCTAGGGCTCTCCGATGCCAAAGTTAGATCACCTGAGCAAATAGATGAATAGTGATTATTCAATATGAGTTTAGATGTCCCCTGATGGGGTTGTGTACCTTACCTTTTATAGTAGTATATGGCGGTGTGGAGAGTCCCAGTTTGATGGCAAGTGTGTCATTGAGTGGATAGAGGCCCTGGGTAATGGGGCTTTATCATGATTGGCCATCTCCCTGCGGGAGGGAGTGTCCTAGTGGTATCAAGATCCTTGGTGGATAGATACCCGCATGTGGTGATAATGTCATTGGTGCTTGAATCCGTCTGGGTGACGTGACTTCTAAGCGGTGGCTTAGAGTCCTGGTGGTGACATGAGTCTGTAGTGACACGATTGGGTCATAGACGAGTGGCCCCGGTGTCCGTGTACATCACGTCTACGTCCACGATGCCGAATCTGGGTACAGGTCGCGCCTGGGTGCAAGCCGCACCTGAGTGAGAGGCCACGCCTGGGTGCAGGCCATGCCCGGGTGGGACCCTCGGTTGGTTCTCCTTGGTTCTGGAGCGGGTCGCTCTATGACACGTGGCAGCCGCTGATTGGTCCGATGAATCTTAGATGTATCAGGTCTACTTAAAGAAATGGTTGGAACACCTTAAATTTGATAAATTCAGATTATATGAAAGACTTTATATGTTTAAGGGAAATTAAATTGGCATTACACTCTTGAGGTGGATATATCCACCTATAGAAATGGTTGGAACAATTTAAATTTGATATATTCAGATTATATCAAAGACTATGTATTTATAAGGGAAATTAAATTGGCATTACACTCTTGAGGTGGATAGATCCACCTATGGAAATGGTTGGGACACTTTAAAATTGGTAAATTCAGATTAAATGAAACAACTGTTTGGTTGTTCATACTTGAACTCTATATATGTATCTAACTTCTGAACTGTCTATCAGAGAGTTAATTGTAGTATGACACTGTTCAATAAGAGGTGATAAGGTTCATGATGTATGAAAGATTTTGTTTGGTTGTTCATACTTGAACTCTATATATGTATCTAACTTATAATTTCGATCCTTCTCTGGATAGTCCGCCTTCTTCTCTCCTCTTATTTTATTGCGTTTGGTTTCTTTAGTTAACAACTCTTACATTGTGTCAGAGCACTAGTCGAAGTGATTGATCCAACTGAACTCTAGTTTGATTGGCCTTCAAGGTTCTCTCAATTCTTGGTTGTAGCAGCTTGTGCTGCATATCTGCTACATGATGCCCTTAATTTGAAAAGATTCAAAGATAAAAGTAGGGTTTATATTACCTACTTGCAACTGATGAAGATCTTAAGATCTCGATGTTACTCATGCTACTACATTTAGTAAGTAGCAGCATGAGTAAGATGCAATTGAAGACTTAATCTGGAAGCCATCTGATGCAATCAGTTTAAGCTTTCTATACAATCAGTTACATACTCATGCTGCTACATTGAAGACTTATTATGAAAAGCATTTGATGCAATTGATTCAATCGTCTTCCAGTTTAGTGATTTATTTTTTTGAAATCAGTTCAGTTGCTACCTTGCGACAGTTCTGATTAGATCTGTAGCAGATCTATTTATTTTCAAATATTTATTCTGTGTTAAAATAAATGTATGATTTCCAGTTAGTAGATAGGCAGGATATAAATCCATTGTTAATGTTTCTACATATGGTTACATGTTGTAGGATCATCCATTATTGTGTTGCAATGAATTTGAATGAAATAGAGGATACATACAATGGATTCATTGATCTGAAAAATGCTCTGTCGCATGAAAATGAAACTGGATCCAGCGATGTATTAAATGATGATTGTCATAGTGATAGTGATAGTGAAAATACATGGAATGAAGAAGAAAATGATGGTCATGATAGTAGTAGTAGTATAGATGAAGAAGACAATAATGATTCTGAAAGTGAGGATAGTGATGATAATGATATAGTTGATGTTGTTAATGAGGAAGAAACTATGAATTTAAGCTTAGATGGGGATGACAACATGCCACACAAAGGGTGTAGTAATGTTAATGAATTGGAACCTACTATTGGCGTGATATTTCTGACTGAGGAGGACACATATGAACATTATAACATCTATGCTAAGGAGAAGGGTTTTTCAGTCAGAAAATACATGGTGGAACGATCAAAGGTAGATAAACACATAGTATCAAGATACTATGTATGTTCAAATCAAGGTGAGAAAAGAGATGACAAACAGAGAAAAGTTGATTATCAGCCTCGTGTGTCAAAGAAAACTAAATGTGGGGCGTTAATGAAGATCAAGTGTAATAATGGGTTGTAGGTGGTTGATGGTTTTGAAAAGGAGCACAATCATCCATTGGTGGATAATACTGAGTCATTTAGACTTCGATCACATAAAAAAAGGGATAGAAGTACTGTTCAACTTATAGAACGACTGCGTACATGTGGGATAATACCAGCCCAAATTATGAGAGTTGTTAAAGATTTTGCTGGTGGCGCACAGTATGCTGGTATAAATGATGATTTCTGTACGAATCTATTGAGGGCTAAGCGAAGGAATTGCATAGGGATTGATTGTCAAAAAACAATCAACTATTTGGACAGCAAGAGGCAAGCAGATCCGGGTTTTTTTTATGTAATCCGTGTCAATGAAGAGTAACAATTTACAGGGATTTTTTGGGTGGATAGTCATGCACGAGAATAATACAAGATTTTTGGTGATGTTGTTGTCTTTAATATGACTTATAAAAAAAATAAGTATAAGTTCTCATTTGCTCCCTTTACTGGTGTTAATCACCATATGCAGTCTACGTTGTTTGGATGTGGCCTAATAGCTGATGAAAGTAAAAAAATCATTTATATGGCTATTTAGCACATGGTTGCAAGCAATGCAAGATATCCAACCTAAGACAATCTTTACTGATCAAGACCTAGGAATAATGAGAGCAATTAGGCAAGAATTTTCATTTACTGCCCATCGGCTCTGTGGATGGTACTTAGAGAAACATAAGGACAATCACATGAGACCATTGTACAGAAAATTTCTTGACTTGAGGACAGTTTATAGGAGTTGTATTAATGATTCTAATACATCCATTGAATTTGAGGAGAGTTGGACTAACATGTTACATAGATTTAATTTATAAGACCACAAATGACTTAAGAAGCAATTCAGGATACGTCAACATTAGGTGTTGTGTTATTATCGTTATACCTATTTTGCTGGTATGAGTACGATGCAGAGAGGAGTATCAATGAATAAATATTTTAAGGGCTTTTTCACATTATCAACGTCTCTAAATGAATTTGTGACTCAATATAAAGAGGCTGTCAAAAAAAGAAGAGAAAATGAAGACAAAACAGATGTTGGCTGCATCACCTCATCCCCTCCTTGTGCTACAGCTCACAAGATCAAGCATCAAGCTGCTGATGTTTATACGGAAGAAGTGTTTAAGGTTTTCTTTGAAGAATGGTATGCATGTTTTGGTCTTAAGGCCAATCGATATGATAAAAAAATTATTGAGAAGAGGTACAAGGTCTTTAAAAGGATTGGCAATGGAGATATTGAGGTGCAGTATGTATTGGACAATCAGCAGACTGATATCACTATCTGTGGGTGCAACTTGTTTGATTAGAAAGAGATATTTTGCAGGTACATACTTAAGATTTACGTGATAATAGATAGATCCCAGATTCCCACTAGGTATATATTACCTAAATGGACCAAAGCTGCCCGATATGCTAATTTAGGTTCTGGAGTTGCATCAGATTCATCTCATGAACAACAATCACAACCTATGTGAATTTTACAAGACTTTTTCAATAGGTTCGCAAGAGAATGATCTCTTTTCCAAGAGAGGTATGAACTAGCTCTAAAATTATTAAATGAAGGGCTAGAGAAGGTGTTGAGATTACAAGCAACTATTAGAATAAATGTTATTGGTCATTTGAGTCGTTCGATTATAGTCGAACAACATATACCTGATCCGTTATGTACCTCTATAACACGAGGGAGATCGAACTTACGCCATTTATTTGATTGGACTGAATCTGTAAACAACAGAAGGGGTTACCATTGTTCTAGTTGTAGCGGTACAGGGCACAACATTATAAATTGTCCTTGGGTAATGATATTTCTCTTTATTTTGGTAAGTATATTATGTTATCAACTTTGTATTTTTAAATTCACTCAATTGATAGATAATTTTTTTTCGCATAATGTAATTATAGGTTAATGGTTTGTCCTTGGATGATAATACACAAGTCGATCACCCTATCAATCTCCAAATTGATTTGAATGGTAAATAGCTTCTAATTGATTACTTTATTTGTTGATTTAGTTTTATTTTGTCATACTTTTATCTTAATAGCGTACTAACAAGTAGATTATAATGCAGCACCTTCTAGAATATGAATCAAGAGAAGGTGCTCACTTGTATTTTGTACCTGCAAATACCAACATCAATATCCTAAGTTAATTTATATTTTTGGTATGTCCTTCAAACCCATAAATTTTAGAATAATTTTATATTGCTGACATTGACCTCCCTCACTAAATCTGTACTATTATGATTCCCTTTCTTGTTCTTTTTAATCTAGTTGGTTTTATTCCATTTAGTCTATGATTTGAGTTAAATCCATTTTGGTTCATTTGCTTGCGTCAAATAACCTACTTATTGTAGGACCTACAATAGTTGCTGCTTCACTATGCTGCTTATGTGTTGTAGCAATGACCGAGGACAAGGTTGTGTAGTTTGAGGGAACACCATGCACTGATGGGCATATAACTTTTAAATTTTTTTTTGGTATAAGAGTTCACATAGATTTTATACCTGGTCATTTGGTTGAATGTAATTATACTATGGTGTTTGTGTTCCTGGGTCACTATGTATACCCAGTAACGAAGAATATATGAGTTTCTTGATAATATAATTTGTGAACAATAGAACAATAGGTTGGAAATTATTTTTGTAATTTTTTTTTCCGACTTTTTTAACAGTTCCAAGTAATGCATATGTATATGTGTGTGCCTAATGCTATGTGACCCAGGAACACCAACACCCTGACAAAAAAATTTAGGCTTATCAGCACGAGGCAAGGATGCTTGATGATATAAAGAAAAAGGAACCAGAAATGAGATCACCTTTTTTTTTTTTTTTTTTTTTAAAGTTTCAGTTTTTCAGTTCTGTGTAGAGTGGTTGTGCTCAGTTGTTTCAAAGTTTAAAACAGCTTCAGTGACCTGTGTGAACATATGAAACTAGGTAATAGATTTGGATCCTCTTTTTTTTTTTTTTTTTTTTCCAATCTTCTATTGCATAGCTGGCAAGAAAGAACTAGTTAGACAAGAGAGGCGTTGCCCAGTCATCTCGATGTATCCTCTGTTAGGCCTGCCCAGAAGATCATAACCATCTACTTTTGAGTATTACTTCTCATATTTTGCATTCTCGCTGCTCAAGTTAGAAGTTAGAAAGTACTTAATGCGACTATTATACAGATCTGGGCTCAATAGAAATTGAGAAGATATCATAACTGGTTTGGGCCATGGAAGGATATCTAGGCTTCCATTTGAATAATTGTCCAACCAAGTCGTATTATTACACTAGAAATCCTTCTTTCAAGGGGCTTTAGAAGTCCTTTTATGAATTCTATGAATAGATGCCTAAAAATATTGAAAGTTTGTAGAGATATCATTCCCCACCATATTCTGTTTATGTTTTTAATTATTCATCCAACTGATGTTCTGGGTAGGTCATGAAAGTGAAGCACTAAATCACATGAGCTTAACTTAAGTTAAAGAGGGCAAAATTGGGAATTATCATCTAAACATAACAATATGGGTTTTTTTCCCTACAAAACCCAACAATCGTCCATCACACTAGCCAATTTGATAGTTCCAACTTTCAACGACACATCAAAAGAACACCAGTCTAAATTCAACCCTTAAAATATACAAAATTGAAGTAAAATCGACAATATTTACTTTCATTAAACTTTTTTGGAACTGATTTACAACCAACCATGTTGCATATACAGAATAGCAACACCACCTATGAACTTCTATTCAGAATGATTTTCACTCAATCATTGTGCTTAACATCACTTGGAAAAAGCCTACCACCACTTACCATGGAACACAACCATCCATGAGTAAAGATTATTATATCATACTTAACATATCCATATCAACAGAAAATCATACAAAAAATCCAAAAGAACCCATTCAAAAAATGTATTAACAACAAAAAAACCACCATAGGTGGTGGTAGCCTAATCTTCATCACCAGAAGTTATGTCTTCCAACAAGACATTGTCTTCGATAAGAATGAGATTATCATACGAATCTCCAGGCCTACCCACTTGAGCTTGCTCATTTGCTATATGCCATTTTACTGCATTTGTAGACGCCATCTTCTATACGATGTCATAAGGATAAGGTTAGGGGGTCTCCTCATCTTCCTCCGAGCAATCCTCCTACGAATGGGCCTTTGTTGCCTTCTACATATCCGAATCTCAAAACGTATCATAACTATGCTGGTATTTGGAGCTAAAATAGAAAGTAATCTTGTATTTGTTAAACAAGATTCACAACACAAATCAAACAAATTAAGACCAATATAGAGAAGATTAAAAGGATTAACAAAAGAAAAAAAAACCCTAATCTCTAGTAATCTGCTCAATAAGCACATAAAATCGTACTAACTAAACATTTACTAAATGAACATCAAACTATGCAGTTGCCACGAGTTCACAAACCCTAATAGATTTGTCCACAATAACACAAACTTAGATGTTATCAAGATTCATAACAAAAAGGGTAATGAAACCCTAAAGAACCCAACTTGATTGAACCATTCCAACAAAAGAATATGGAAGTGAAGAGTCTTTGTCGATTGGGAGACAATGGAAAAGGTTTGTGAACTAATACCAAACCTCTATATATAGTACTGGCTTCACATTAACGGTAAAGTGGAAGGAAGATTAAGAGTTTTTCCCGCCTATTATTGGAGAAAAACCCAGATGCAACCCGTGTCAGTCACACACTCTCTTTAAACCCATTTTCCTTGTTCTATAACCCAGATGTAGCCGCATCCAAGACGTCATATCTATCAGTCTAAATCTTTGTCCATCCATCGCCATTGTTTGCCAGCTTTCACGATATCTCACCTCCATTTTCATCGCCTCTCTCTCTCTCTCTCTCTCGTTCTCTCTATTTCTCTGCAGAAAGGTCGGTTAGGGTTCCATACCGTAAAGCTTTCAGGGGCTATTTCCCGTCTTGAAACCCTAAATGGAAAGTGATTTAGACATTGAGTGATGTAAAAAAGTCTAACGGGTTAACTTTTTCCTAATTTTCGGTTTAATTAATGGGACATGGATGGTCAGGGTAAGGTGGAACGATCAAGGGCTTGGATAATACAAGTTTAGGCCACCGACCAAACGAATACGATATGGTAATGTATCCGATTACTTTTTTTTAGGTAGAAATGTATCCGATTACTTGTGGTTGATGATTTTACTTGATTTACACCCCTATTCTAAATCCTTATTTACTTGGTATTTTATTATTTTGGATCTTTATTCTTGTACAATGGTCTATATGTAAATTAAAAAATATGAAGTGTATTTGATTATTCTTTATATTAGGTGTATTTGGATTTTCGGATACGGATCGAATTTAGAAATACCGGCATACTGCTCGACACAATATACCCAAATTATTAAATACATTTTGTACCTGTTGAATCTTAAAAAACCCTGAAGATCGTTATTTACTTTATTTTTTATTATTAAGTATCTGGATACGGATCGAATTCGATAATTTGGTAATCCACGTAAGATCTCTAGTCTAAATCCTTAGATATAATTTAATATCCGATATCACTAATTTCAGGGTGTGTTTGTGTACGAGGTACAAGGATTGTATAGAGGCATACACAGATATATCCTGATGAGTCAATCATTTTAGATATAGATACCAGCATACTGCTCGACACAATATACCCAAATTATTAAATGCATTTTGTACCTATTGGATCTTAAAAAACCCTGAAGATCGTTATTTACTTTATTTTTTATTATTAAGTATCTGGATACATATTGAATTTGGTAATTTGGTAATCCACTTAAGACCTCTAGTCTAAATCCCTAGATATAATTTAATATCCAATATCACTAATTTCAGGGTGTATTTGTGTACGAGGTACAAGGATTGTATAGAGGTATACACAGATATATCCTAATGAGTCAATCTTTTTAGATAGAGATACCGGCATACCACTCCACACAATATACCCAAATTATTAAATGCATTTTGTACCTATTGGATCTTAAAAAACCCTGAAGATCGTTATTTACTTTATTTTTTATTATTAAGTATCTGGATACGGATCGAATTCGATAATTTGGTAATCCACTTAAGATCTCTAGTCTAAATCTCTAGATATAATTTAATATCCGATATCACTAATTTC
Source organism: Telopea speciosissima (assembly GCF_018873765.1). Lineage (NCBI taxonomy): Eukaryota > Viridiplantae > Streptophyta > Magnoliopsida > Proteales > Proteaceae > Telopea > Telopea speciosissima. The sequence goes on along the minus strand of NC_057919.1, from coordinate 30,795,280 downwards.
AGGATGTGTTTGTGTACGAGTTAGTCATTGGGGTATTTGTAGGGTTTAAATGAATAAACAAAAATTAAAGAATTCGATTACCATTCGTATAGAGATATTCCGGAAAAATATTCGTATACTTAATATCGAACATGATTCTATTTTCTATATGGACAGCATTTCAGTATATACAATATAATAATGCAGACCTGCAAATAATACAACCTAAAGATATGCCTTAACTCGAACATCATTTTATTTTCCAAATTGACAGCATTTCGGTACATACAATACGATATTGCTTACCTGTAAATAAGACATTAATAATAATCTTAACAGAATTATCTAAAATCCAACATCATTCCACTTAAATCCATTCAAACGTAATTCGATCCCATTAACATACCAACCATGAAATAGTTATCCAAATCAAACCCAGCAAATACACTTCGAGTCATTCTTTCAAACACCTTAAAATAACAATATTACAACAATTTGTGTTCACACCCCATGAAAGAACAAAAATAAATATCAACACCATGTATTCTAGTACAAGCCACCATCTTCTTCTTCTCAACATATGTACCATCACCATCTCTTAGTTCTCAACTTTTACTCATGCATGTTTTCCTCCTTTGCGTTCTGAACATCAAAATCAGCTATTACTCAGTCTTCTTATTTAAGTCAATCCCACTGAAGGTATCAAAGACTTCTTTAACGCTGTTGTTTGATTCTCCGAGCCTTTAATAGCTGCTATGAAATATCCTTTCATGAACTCGGATGAAGGCATCGGAGCTTCAGTAATGGAGGTTTCCACACCCTCAACTGAAGTTGATGAATGTTGGGTAGAAGAGCATTGTTCTTCATCTTCTATCCATTTGAATATTCCACACCCTTTACGTTCAGCCTATTTTTCAATTAAAAAATTGTTAGTAAAAATCAAAGAATCAATTCTAAGATCGTTTGCTATAAATGACATAATAATGTAAAAGTTGGTATGGTAGTCATATCGAAATTGAGTTTGGACAGCACCAGAATGGCCGACCTTGCTTTTATCGGATTTAGAAGTTCTAACCTTATATTATCCATTTCCACAGTCACATAACCTGACCTGATCAACCCGTGTGAAGAACTCACATCCTCGTCATGGACAATTGTAATATTCTCGACCATTATTTTTTACTGACCTAGCAATGTTTTTGTTACAACTTATACTACAAAGTTCACTAGTGTCATCTGGTCAATTATACCAACAAAAGGTAGCATAATATCAAGTAAGCTCAAAGGAGATTCAAATTTGTAAGTTGAAACAAAATCATGGGATGCTATAGACATAGAAGATTGAATTCATCCTATTAAATTAGAACATTCAAAAATAGTAAATTTTACAACAATCAAGTAAATCTGTCAAGTTTATGGCACAGATGAGGTTTGTGAACTTCATAAATGGTATAGGACAAATGAAATCTGTTTGGCACCTATTAATACCTTGGAGATGTTGCTATTCCTCATCTATAAAGAACTTCGTACACAAAATTTGTTATACGCCAAGTGATTGGGTAGAAGATCAAGAATGATCTCAAATATTCACCGATGACTAGGCCAAAAGAATTTTTTTTTTTAAAAAATTCTGAAAACCAAAGCCAAAAGGTAAGTGTTCATGTAAAGTTGAAAAAAATTAAACAGAAGCTTATCAAGTGCAACCACTGTAGGATAGCCACACATGTCTTCATATAAGAATCAAACAGTTTCCCCTCAAATACAATCACTGGCAGACAACAACATATGTATTCATATAAGAAATAAAATCAAGCAATGGTTTATATACTGTGGTCACTATAGGACAGCTACACATGTATTCATATGATACTAAAATAGCGAATCAAGCACTGGTTTATCAAGTGTGGTCACTGCAAGACAGCAAGACTGCAAGACAGGTATTCATGTGAAAAAAATATTTGAGAATCAAGCAATGGTTAATTAAGTGTGGTCACTACAAGACAACAACACATGTATTCATATGAAAAAGAATTTGAGAATCAAGCAATGGTTAATCAATTATGGTCTTATTCAACACAGCAACACAGGTATTAATATTTGAAAAATGCTGAGAATTAAGCAATGGTTAATCAAGTGTAGTCACTTCAAGACAGCAATAATCATGTAACCTTATTAATGAACAAGACAACAATAATCATGTTCTCTCATTGATACATTATGAGGAATCATGGATTTACCTTAACACAGGCAGATTATGGATATGCTTCAACATTAAGCAATCATGAACAAATCTCAAAACAACGAAGGGATTAGGTGCATCTAATTGTCAGATTGTTTAATCAAGATTAGCAAATCAGTTTCAAAATTTTGATTAATGTAGATATGACGACATGAGTCCTAATAAAAAGTGAGAAGTCAGTTAACTTGAAATCATGGGAATCATACAATCATTCAATTACGATATCACTAGAAAAGAGAAGTATCAAGGAGACCTTACCTTGCTACAAAATTTCACCAATTCAAAAGTCCAGAATTGCTATGACTGGTCACCGTATAAATGTAAACAAGAAATGACAATTATAATGAAAAACAAAATGATGACCAACATTGATTTTATCTACTGACCATTCCTTTTACCATGAATTCTCCTCATTTTAGTTTGTGTGTGTGTGTGTGAAGGAGATGGCCATCTCTCTTTTACACATTTCAGTAAGCCATAGTGCCTCAAAATGGAGTTCAAAGAGTTTAGGAACTTCGGATTTAGTGATCAGAATATCACCTTCCCAATTCAATGGAACAATGGAGTGTTGTGACCAACTCTACTTGTGTGTGTGCAATGTGCATTTCAGAGACAACGGTTAAAGAATTTTCTGGATTCCAACTATCATAATTTGCATATAAATCAAATTAACAACACATAAGAGGTAAATACAAGGACTTCAAACATTTTAAAGATCGATGGTGAATGCAATTCCAGGGCTTTGTCAAAATGCTCATTGCAAAATCATTGAGGTCTTCAAACCTGTGAAAGAAAGATGCTTAATGCAAATCTAGGGCTTCGAAAAAATGCTCAGTGCAAAATCGTTGACAAATGCTGATAAATCCCTTTGCCGGATACTATTCCCTCTTCTATAAAGCCAATAATGCAAAAAAAACATCACCATCTAATCCAATCGAACTATTCAACAACAAATTCATAATGCAAATTGATGAGGCATAAAACACCCCACCTATCAGAGGCTGCCACGTGGCCGACCCGACCTCAGTCCGAGAACCGAGTGGGCCGAGCAGGAAATGGGGCCGACCCCATATCCGATAAGTCACCTGACAAAGCCTAGTTTGAGCGAGCTGGCCAGTAGCTGAGGCCGAGATTATACGAGTCAGCCAGACTCCTAGCCGACCTCATGGCCGAGATCGACCTCCTCCCGGGCCGACCTCCATTGCCGACCCCACGGGCCGACCTCGTAGGCCGAGCCCTCCTCCATGGAGGCACTCATAGCACCCCACCGGGGATCTCCGGCCACGCCAAGACATCCCGAGAATCACGGATAAGGACTGAGCCACGATCCCAGCCGCAACACGGAATCACACTCTACATGGACTCTTACCTTAATAAGAGTCCGACCCCGAAAATAACTCTCCACTCCGCTCTACGCCAGAGAACCTTCCGAAAGAAGGACTCCTGCCATACTAGGACTCTCCCAGCCGTCTCATCTCCTCCTTACTCTATAAATTCCCAGGTATGGAGCTCTATTCGGGATCTTACTTTTGAATACGCAGCTACGCTGTCGCGTTGAAGACCCGACTTGAGCATCGGAGAGTCCTAGGCCGGAGCCACACCGCCCTCTTGCGCTCATTGTTTGGTTTTTGCAGTTCATCCACTCGAACCAACTACCGGAGGTTTTCACACGCAATGATTTGGCGCTGCTGTGGGAACGACATCGCAAGCATCGCTGCTTCGCCAATTCCTAGAACAATAATAATGGTGCATACGAGGTCGTGGCAGCATGGCTCTACTTCCCGCACGGAGGAGCCGCAACCCGTTGTGCCGACGAGACGATCACCGCCCCCGAAGCCTCTCAGCAGGATAAACAAGACCCCTAGAGCAGGTGGTGCGCAGCCCATCACGGCACCATTCCACCTCCGTAAAGCGGGAATGGAGGAGGTGCACTAACCACGGCCGCGCTAGCCGGCACAAAGCCGAGCCAAGTTTGGACGGGAATGTCTTACCCGCACCGCCACCCTTGCAGTGAGTTTGGACCCGTAAGCCCCGGCAAATAATCGACAGTTATGGATTTGCAAGCAGCATGCTCCACACCAACGAGATGTCGCGCTTCATGAACCGATGGCCCGAGGCGGGCCGATGGGTCACCGCGGCCGCGGTCCCTCCAGCCTCGCCCGGCCGAAAGAAACTTGCAAAGCAAATGGTGGCCGGCGTAGGGCCGAGCCGAGCCGGGCGCGCTCTCGCACCCGCCTCGCCGAAGACTCCACCTCCGCGCCCAGAGAGGCGCTCGATGGGGTGAACAAGAACATCGCCAAAGCCCGCGAACAGTGGGTGAAATTGAACCAGCCGCTCTGTAGCAAGGAGGTCGGTATTTTCTCGGACGGATCGGGAGGACGAATCGCCGAGGATATTCCGAGAACAAAGGAAAGACCCGGTGAAAGGCGCGCACCGAGACACGGACAAGGATCGCGCCATACTCCCCGGCGCGAGCTCACCTCCCGAGAAGAACAACAGGGGAGCCCCGAGGGTCCAACTTCCAAGAAGAAAAAGAACAAGGAAGGATGGTGAGGACCGAGCTGACCGAATGGCCGACTACAACCGGACGACCGACCATATCAATCCCGGGCCAAGGAGCCGGTTGGCCGAGCACCGAAACCGAGCCGAGAAGCGGCTACGAGATTTGGCCGAGCAAGTGGAGGGGTTGAAGAAACAAGCGACCCCGGATGCCTACTTTTTGGCTCAAGGCCACCCTTATCCTCCCGAGATCATGACCGCGCCGCTACCACACTATTTCAAACCTCCCCGCTCGACAGTATGACGACGACCGACCCAACAGATCACATCAACTACTTTAATGCGATGATGACTATGTACAGGGTACCGAGATCGCTTTCTGCCGAGCCTTCCTTGCATCCTCAAGGGCGCGCGACCTCATGGTTTTCCCGGTTGCCGCCGACTCCATAAAAAGCTTCGCTCAACTCGCGAGCCTTTGTCACGCGCTGCAGTAGTATGAAACATAAGAAGACCACGGTCAACCTCCTCGGCGTGAAGCAAAGGCCCGACGAGTCGATCCGAGCATTCGCCTCCGCTTCAACAAGGAATCCTTAGATATCAAGGATTTGGATGAGGCCACGCCCATATGGCTATGAGCAACGGATTGGCCGACATGGACCTTATCAAGGACTTGGCCTGAAGCCGACAAGAAACCTGGCCGAGCTCTTAGAGAGGTGCAACGAGTTCGCAAATATGGCCGAGGTCCTCCAAGCCCTGAAGGGCAACGAAGGTCGTACTGACAAGAAAAGGCCGACAACAGACGACCAAGAGAAGACAAAAGGCCAAGGACGGATCGCCGAGCGACAGTGGATCGAGCTCGAGCCCCGACTACACGCCATTGAATGCATCTCACAAGGAGATCCTGATGCAAATACAAGATGGGGGTACATCCGCCGACCCCGACCGATGCAAGCGGGGTCATCTCGAATCCCAACAAATATTGCCAATTCCACAAGGACATCGGTCACGACATCGAAGATTGTTATCACCGAAAAGAGAAATCGAAGAGCTGATAAAAGCGGCCACTTGAAGCGATATGTCAAAGGAGGCCGAGAAGATCGTGGAGGTCGGCGGCCTGATGACCGAGATCAAAGAAGAGCCGAGCCTAAGGCCGAAAACAAAGTAGTTGAAAGAGACGATGACAAGGTCCGAGCCGAGAATAAGGAGGACGGATCCGGCCGAGCAATGACAAGGGAGCCCCCATATACACTATCCTCCTGGGGCCCGGTAAGAGAGTACTAGAAAGGCTAAGGCAAACGCCGCTCGCCGGAGTAGCCGAGATGCCCGGCAAGAAACTCAAGCCGGCGGTGACGATCTCCTTCACTAAGCCGACCTCGAAGGTATAAGTTTACCTCATGACGATGCTTTAGTGGTGCAGTAGAAATTGTGAATGACCTGCACACCATGTATTGGTCGATACCTGCGCATCCGTGGACCTTATGTCATTGGAAGCTTACCGACAATTTGGCTTCGGCGACGAAGCGCTTAAGCCCGAAGGAACCTCGCTTCACGGGTTCTCGGAGCGGCCGCGACTATCAAGGGCTCGATCGATCTACTAGTCACAATTGGGCAAGCTCCCGCCAGCGACGATCCAAGTCAAATTCATGGTGGTACGGCCGGTAGTGGCTTTCAACGCCATACTGGCCGTCCGTCATTGACCGCCCTCCAAGCCATCATCTCCCGACTCACTTGAAGATGAAGTTCCCCACCGAGAACGGTGTCGGCGAGGTCCGAGGCGACTAAAAGAAGGCACGAGAGTGCTACGCTACCTTCGCAAGCAAAACAAGGGTAATGTTCGAGGAATGGCCATGTGCGTCGAACATCTCCCGAGGATCAGCGGATGAGCTTATCGAGAGAAGAGGGCGACCCGTGGAAGACCTGACCCCACTTCATCTCAAATAAGATGACCCACCAAGGTGGTCCAAATGATCACTACTAAATAAAGATCAAAGAAGGCGGCTCGTAGTTTTCTTAAAAGCGAACGCCGATGTCTTCGTCTGGTCACCGCCGACATGTCGGGCATACCTGCATATAGCCGAGCATCGACTCCATGTGGATCCGGTCGGAAACCAATCCGGCAGAAGAGAAGGAACTACGCACTTGATCGCAAACCGCAATCAAAGAAGAGGTGGAGAAGCTTCACCGATCGTGATTCATCCGAGAAGAGAAATTCCCGACCTGGTTGGCTAACGTCGTCATGGTCCCTAAACCGAACGGGAAGTGGAGAATGTGTGTCGACTACACCGACCTCAACAAGGCCTCGCCCAAAAGATGAGTACCCACTACCTCGGATCGACCTCTTGATCGACGCCACCGCAGTCACGAGATGCCGAGTTTCATGGATGCGCATCTGCTACAACCAAATCATGATGCATGAGGAGGACGAGTCGTACACGGCCTTCCGAATCGACTCAAGAGAATTTCTCGCTACAAGGTCATGCCGCTCGGATTGAAGAATGCCTGAGCGACATACCGCCGCCTCGTGAACTATATATTCCGCGAAGCAGATCGGAAAGAACATGGAAGTCTACGTGGACGACATGTTGGTGAAAAGTTTGAAGGCCGAGCACCACTTGGCCGACTGGAAGAAGCCTTCGGCGTATTGAGGAAGAACCGATGAAGCTGAATCCCGCCAAGTGCGCATTCGGCGTAACCTCGGGAAAGTTCCTCGCTTCATGGTCTCTCGTCGAGGCATCGAAGCCAATCCGCAAAAATCGTAGTCATCCAAGAGATGAGTCCTCCAAGGACGATCCGAGAAGTACAAAGGCTAAACGGACGTGTGGCGGCGTTGGAGCGATTCATGTCGAGATCGGGCGACAAGTGCCTACCGTTCTTTAAGGCCCTAAAGAATATCCGAACCCAAAAGATTTTATCTCGGTCATCCGAATGCCAAGAAGCTTTTGAAGAGTCAAGAAATATTTGGAGAACCCGCCTCTTCTCACCGACCTGAACCAAAAGAGGAACTTCAAGTCTACTTAGCCGCCACTCCCGTAGCGGCGGCGGCGGTGTTGATCAGGAAGAGAGTCGAACTCAAAGGCCGATATACTATATCAGCCACGTTCTTGTTGATGCCGAGACAAGGTATTCTGGGTTCGAGAAAGTAGCATTCGCCCTAATCACGGCTGCAAGGAAACTAAGGCCGTACTTCCAAGCCCATCCGATCGTGGTACCGACCGACCAGCCACTCAAAAAGATATTACACAAACCCGACGCTTCGGACGGCTGATTTCCTGGCGCTTGAGCTAAGTGAATACGATATAGGCTATCGACCGAGGACGGCGATAAAAGGACAAGCCCTGGCCGACTTCATCGCCGAATGCACGGGGCCCGAGCATGAGGTGGGAGAAGAAAAGACAGTCGAGGAGGTCGGGGCTACGGCCGACCCGACTTGGACCATGAATGTTGACGGCTCAACCAATTCCGGAGGAAGCGGGGCCGGCCTAATACTTGTAAGCCCCGAAGGCTTTCTGGTCCAATATGCCCTAAGGTTCAAGTTTTCCGCCTCAAACAATGAGGCTGAGTATGAAGCCCTTCTAGCGGGACTTTGAGTCAGCAAAGCTATGGGCATAAAGCGGTTGAAGGTGCGAGGAGACTCCCAACTCGTGGTCAACCAGGTCAACGGAGACTACGAGGCAAAAGACGAAAGGATGATAGCATACCTGGGTCGAGCCCGAGATCTGATCTCCGAGCTCGAACACTTCGAGATGACTCAAATACCGAGACAAGAGAATGCCGCGCGGACTCCTTATCTAGGTTGGCCGAGGCCGACCTCCAATATCCGAGCGGTCAAGATACATAGAAATATTGGAGAAACCATCCTTACAAGAAGAAAGCATAAAGCACATTGAAGAGGATGGGCCGACCTGGTTGGACCCCATTGTCAACTACTTGGAAAATGACCGCTCCCGGGAATCGAGACCAAGCAAGGAAGGTCAAGATCCGATCTTCCAAGTACTCAATGATCGACGGAGTACTCTACAAAAGGGCAATCTCGGCCCCTCTTCTCCGATGTCTGGGACCGAAGGGGGCCGAGTATGCTTTAGCCGAGGTGCATGAGGGAATATGCGGGAGTCACATGGGCGGCCGAGCTCTTGCATACAAGATACTTCGGCAAGGATTCTATTGGCCAAGAATGCAAGAAGAGGCCATGAAATACGTGAAGACGTGTGAGAAGTGCCAACTGTTCGCGCCAATCCCAAGCCGACCAGCAACAAAATTAACCTCAATGCTGAGCCCAATCCCATTCGCTATGTGGGGAATGGACATTCTTGGAGATTTCACCCCGGCATCGGGAAACAGAAAATACGTAGTAGTAGCGATCGATTACTTCACCAAGTGGGTCGAGGCCGAGCCTCTTGCCACCATCACTGAGAAGAACATGGAAAAATTTTTCCGAGATAAGGTCATCTACCGGTTCGGGCTACCGAAAGTTCTCATCACTGATAATGGCGCGCAATTCAACAACCCGGCCTTCCGAGAATTTTGCGAGCACTTCCACATTGACTTCCGACCCATCTCGGTAGCTCATCCACAAGCAAATGGACAAGTAGAAGTGTCCAACCGAACATTACTTGCCGGCATTAAGAGGAGGTTGGATGAGGCCAAGGGGAGATGGGTGGAAGAACTCCCAAGCGTCCTATGGGCATATCGGACGACTGTAAGAACTCCAACCGGGGAGAGTCCATTTTGCCTCGCTTATGGGACCGAAGCCCTCGCACCGATTGAAGTTGTGGCTTCATCATACCGAGTGCTCAACTTCGATGAGAAGACCTATGAAGATGGGCTGCGAGCCAATCTGGACTTCCTCGATGAAGTCCGAGAAAATGCCCTACTCCGAAACGCCGTACTCAACGTAAGACGGCAAGCTACTATGATTCAAGAGTCAAAGAGCGGCATTTTCGCCAAGGGGACCTTGTTCTCGAAAACTCAGCGCATCCCACCGAGGCAACAAGGAAAATTAGCACCAAACTGGAAGGCCGTACATAGTCTCCAAGCAAATTCGCCCGCACATATCGCTTGCAGACTGGGGCAAGAAGGTACCGAGACCTTGGAACTCGTAAAATTTGAAAAAGTTTTTTCAATAATTGAACATGTTTGTATTCGGTTTCAGCCTCCGACATTTGATTCAATAAAGTCTTTTCTCCAACACTCAACGTATTGGCAAGCTCCCAAGTCGAAGTCATAAGACCGGTCCTCATAGACCAGCCGACATCAAAGACCGACCCTCATAGGTCGGCAAACAGTCATAAGACCGGTCCTCATAGACCAGGCCGACATCAAAGACCGACCTCATAGGTCGGCAGCCAAGTCATAAGACCGGTCCTCATAGACCAGGCCGACATCAAAGACCGACCCTCATAGGTCGGCAGCCAGTCATAAGACCGGTCCTCATAGACCAGGCCGACATCAAAGACCGACCCTCATAGGTCGGCAGCCAAGTCATAAGACCGGTCCTCATAGACCAGGCCGACATCAAAGATCGACCTCATAGGTCGGCAACCAAGTCATAAGACCGGTCCTCATGACCAGCCGACATCAAAGACCGACCTCATAGGCTCGGCAGCCAAGTCATAAGACCGGTCCTCATAGACCAGGCCGACATCAAAGACCGACCCTCATAGGTCGGCAGCCAAGTCATAAGACCGGTCCTCATAGACCAGGCCGACATCAAAGACCGACCCTCATAGGTCGGCAGCCAAGTCATAAGACCGGTCCTCATAGACCAGGCCGACATCAAAGACCGACCCTCCTAGGTCGGCAACCGAGTCATAAGACCGGTCCTCATAGACCAGGCCGACATCCAAGACCGACCCTCATAGGTCGGCAGCCAAGTCATAAGACCGGTCCTCATAGACCAGGCCGACATAAAAAACCGACACTCGTAGCTCGTCAGCCAAGTCATAAGACCGGTCCTCATAGACCAGGCCGACATCAAAAACCGACACTCATAGCTCGTCAGCCAAGTCGTAAGACCTGTCCAAATAGACATGGCCGACCTCTCAAGGGCCGACATTCCTATTTGGCCGAGCCTAACGAAGTACTAAACCACGCTAAGGCATTAGGCTCGGCCAAGAAGGATATTCGGCCACGCGTGCGCTTATATGATAGCCTCTCCAATCGGACTGAAGGGAAAGGCGAATTAACAACCAAAGCGAAGATCGCATTGACCGCCGACAACGTTGGGCATGGATAAAAAAGAGACGAGTTCCTAAGCTCGGTTAGTGAAACGACTCGGCAGCTTGGCCACAAACAAAACAGAATACGCAAGGAAAAGAATGCTGAGGGCGCCGAGTTCAAATACTTAGACAAATTTTGACAAAAATAAGTTGTTTTATTCATTGTAAGCCGACTGATCGGCACGGTTACAAAAAGGGCAGCTCGGCCCCACACACACACCCACCAAAAAAAAAAAAAAAAAAAAAATTTTACATCTCCGCCTCCTCGGCGTGGGACTTGGAGGCACCCTCGGAGGCGTCCACGGTGTTGGGCTCGGCAGTAGGGTCTTGAGGTCCAGCTCCCAGAGGGACGACGTCGGCTAAAGCAGGTGCCTCCAGGGGCTGAGCTTGGGTGACCTCGGCTCCCTCCTCATCTCCCATCTCCCCTGCAAAAGTAGTCGCATCATCGTCAAAGCGGGAGAGATTGAGATCAGGATACGCTGCCTTGATCTCGGCCAAAAGCTCACTGGCTCGCTTCAAAACCTTCGGCGAAGGGAGGCTTCCCGATCTCGTGGCGTATATCGCGCACTCCTCCGATTGGAGATGGTCGCTAATCGCCGCGCCCGAGCCGTGGCAGATCTTCCTTGGCCTTCTCCTTCACCTCGGCGAGCCGAGCTCGCAGAGCCTGACCTTCTCTCTCTCGCCTCGCCACCTCGGCCCGAGAGCTCTCCACTTCGCCTCAGCGCGGTGAGCTTCTCTGGTCTCCCGACGCCTCGAACGGCATCCTCGGGCGTCCCGATAAGCCTTCTTGCACTGACGCCCAAGGAATAGTTCTCGGTCAGAGCCGCTCAAGCGGAGCATGGTCTCCACCGCTTGGCGAACCCCTACAAAAAAGCTTGAGAACAAAAATCGTGATAAACTACACATATCGATCATAGGCAAGAGCCGACAAGGAAACTTACCATGTTGAAGTCTTGAAATAGGGTGGAGAGGAGCTCAGGGTCGGACAGCACCTCCAGCTTCTCCTTGTCGGCTGGGAGCTAACCTGCATCCAGCCATTCCTTGGCGTGAGCGGCCGACGCCAAGGCCGAGTCCCCGGAAGAGGCGCCAGTCGGCCTCACAGGACGTTGTTGGCCAAGCCCTCCCCGTGACGTATCGGGAGATGTTGGTGGGAGGCCACGGGCGGAAGGCCGCCACTCGTCAAAGTTAACCGAGAGCTTTTGGCGTTTGATGTCTCTCGGCGGGCTCCTCTCGCCTTTTCGGCCTTTCCTTCCTCGAGACCCGGCTTGACCCGTGTTCTTCTCGGCCTCCGATCGACCACCGCGTCCGATGGTCTCGCATCACCCCCTTTCCTTGGAGGCCTTGGAGGACTCGCCCGGGTCTCTTCTCGCATTCTTCTTCTTCCTATCCGCGATAATCTCGGCCCTCACCGAGCCGTGTCCATTGGAGGAATGTGGCCGACCACCGCAAGAGAAACCGAAAACATAGGAAACAAGTCGAAAAGGAAAAGAAAACTAAGTTAAGGGGTCGGCTCGGATAATCGAGATAAGCTCGGCAAGGGTTCCTACCAGGGTCATATGCCAACTCCGAAAACCCCTCGTCCCGGCCGTGGAGAACATCGAAGGGCGCGACGCTGGGGATCAGTGTCGAGCGAGGTCATCTCGTTCTCGGTCAGGGGTAGTACTCTATTTACATAGTTCGATTCATCTCCTTCCACTCGGTTCGGAGAGGGCTGTTGGGAATGGAAGCGAAGAAAAAATGGGGCTTCCAATACTTGTTGAAGGTCGCGTGCCGACTTAAACTTGTGACCGCCTATAGCCGCACTCTTCCCCGATCGGGCGGCAAATAATACCACCCCTTCTCGAGACTTCTTCAGAAGAAGAGCCGAGAGAAAAGCGCCACGCCGCACCTCGGCCCATCTCGCAAAACAGGCGTAGAAGCCATAGACGGCCAGCCAGGAGTTCGGCACCACCGACTAGGAGACAGTGGAAGTGGTCCAAGATCCGGTCCACCAGCCGAGAACGGAGCCAACGCATACTTGAAGGGCGTCTCGCACAGCCACCTCGCCGGCCTCGATGAAGCAGGCCATCTCCCCGGATTAGGAACTCTGAGTCAATGTCCTCGGGATGGCGAGGTCGTCCTCGATAGTCGAGGTCGGCCTCCGTGATTGTGCTCGAACGGTGCCGACACCGCTTCCTCGGCTCAGGGGCGCGGACGAGCTTACCGAGCCAACCCCATCTCGACGAATCTCCTCGCTTGATTCCTCATCCGATGAGGACGACCCGGAGTTCTCGGCCCGACCGCGGCGTGGATTGGACCGCGTGGTCAAACTCCATGGGTAACGGGGCTCGGCCACCTCGGCCCGACGAAGCCCACTACATCGGGCCTGCCCGAGGTCGAGCCCAACAGTCTATGGTGGGAGAGCGGACGGGGAGTTCTCGGCTCGGACTGCGCCCTCGCCGCTCGCGAGCAGCTTCGCCCATAGGACTACTACCAACCGACATATCAAGTGAGAAGACTTACGGTTGAAGAAGAGTTGAGCTAGAACGAAACGACGGCCGAGTCGATCACGAACGAAGCTTCACCGAGTCGATCACGAGCAGACAAACGACGAGATCTCGCCGAGTTGACGGTTCCAAACTTGCCGAGAAGTCAATAACTTAGAGCAAGTGAAGAATGAATAGTTAGGAGTCGCCTATTTATAATCCTTGGGTTTCATCGATCCAACGGCCGACCGTAGCTCAAGCATGATCCAACGCCCGCATCGAAGGACGTTTAATTCCCGAGCCCGCCATAATGACTCACGACGTGGTAATCGACACCCAACCGCCGATCGTGGCAACGCCAAATCCGCAGAATAAATAATCTCGCCCAACCGCAAGAATCTTCCCGACAAGGGCCCAGGAAATTTCACTCATCAACGCCGAGCCGACACTGATGAGTGGGGGGGGGCCTGTGATGAGGCATAAAACACCCCACCTATCAGAGGCTGCCACGTGGCCGACCCGACCTCAGTCCGAGAACCGAGTGGGCCGAGCAGGAAATGGGGCCGACCCCATATCCGATAAGTCACCTGACAAAGCCTGGTTTGAGCGAGCTGGCCGGTAGCTGAGGCCGAGATTATACGAGTCAGCCAGACTCCTAGCCGACCTCATGGCCGAGATCGACCTCCTCCCGGGCCGACCTCGTAGGCCGAGCCCTCCTCCATGGAGGCACTCATAGCACCCCACCGGGGATCTCCGGGCCACGTCAGCACATCCCGAGAATCACGGGATAAGGACCGAGCCACGATCCCAGCGCAACACGGAATCACACTCTACATGGACTCTTACCTTAATAAGAGTCCGACCCCGAAAATAACTCTCCACTCCGCTCTACGCGAGAGAACCTTCCGAAAGAAGGACTCCTGCCATACTAGGACTCTCCCAGCCGTCTCATCTCCTCCTTACTCTATAAATTCCCAGGTATGGAGCTCTATTCGGGATCTTGCTTTTGAATACGCAGTTACGCTGTCGCGTTGAAGACCCGACTTGAGCATCGGAGAGTCCTAGGCCGAGCCACACCGCCCTCTTGCGCTCATTGTTTGGTTTTTGCAGTTCATCCACTAAGCAACCAACTACCGGAGGTTTTCACACGCAACACAAATATTTATAAAGTGAGAGCGAGATAGAGAAAGAAACAAAGGAAATATTCTAACCTTAATATATCGACATTGAAACGGTTGGAGAAATACTGGTTTTTCCAACCACAGTCAAAGATTTCTTTGATGATCTATAACCAGGAGTTTACGATCGGAGAATGTTGAGAAGGAGCAGTTCCCCGGAAAGAGGGTTTTCCCCAAACGGAAACACAGACGAGACACAATAGATTTTTTAATTTTTTAGTATATATATATATATAGATTTTAAAATTCGTTTGCTCGATAATCGGCTAAGGGGAAACCCTTAACCGGTAAGGAGGTAAGTTTCTAAACGGTTAGGGTGTAGTCCCATATATTCAACGGATTAGATTAATCCGTTGCGTTTATCTTTGCATTTGTCCTCCGTGCTACAATCTTTTTCCCTATCAAGGTCCAATATGCCAACTATGGAAAGGGAAAAGACTACCTAAGATCCCAGCATAATCTACAACTACCAAGAGAGGAGGCGGGATCCCATTCTCGTACACTTCAAAGGCGCACATATTGCATCCACCATATGGGACCCACTTGATTTCATGTTTGCGCCTCTGAGCATACGAGACCCATTCTTGTACGAGAATGGGAGTTGAACTCCCAAGAGAAGGGGAGAGGGTAAGGGTGTCAATTTGGAACCAATATCAAAATCAAAACCAGCCTTTTAAAATCATACCAAATCGAATAAGAATCGATATGATTTTGATATCAAGATAATGAATCTTATGCGGTATAGTAGGGGTGTCAATCGGGGGTCGGTTCGGTTCGGTTTTGGTTCGGGCTTTTTCGATTTCGGTGTGACTTTTATAGAAATCGAAACCGAAACCGAACCATTAAGAAATGTTCGGTTTTGGTGCGGCTTCGGTTTATGATAACGGGTTGATATTGGTTTGGATTCGGTTCGGTACCGGTTTTATATAACTAATTAACTAGTAAGGTCCGGTTAGTATTATTATATTCCAAATGCAACAACTAGGTATACAGATTCCCAATTCATATCTAACTAGTAAATGAATTTAAACACAAGTTCTTACAGGGGTTGGTTCAATATTAAACCATAAACGAATATAGGAAACTAGTGCAATGGATGCTCTATAGTAATTATTACAGAAGCAAGTTTCCTGGCATTAAACCATGATCGCATATAGGATGAGAGAACATCCATAAAATTTATTTGATCTCAACAGGTCTAAACGCTTTTAAAACTGATATAGATAGGTACATAAATCCATAAAATTTATTTGTTCTCAGCATTTTATCGGGTTGGGTCGGTTCGATTTGGGTTCGGGTCACCGTCGGGCTAGCCCGAACTGAACCGAACCAAAATGCTCTCTGGATCCACAAACTGAACCTGAACCAATAAGAGATCGGTCTGGTGTGGTCCGGGCTTGTTTGGGTCGGTTCGGGCCAGTTTTATCGGTTCGGGTTGGGTATTGACACACCTACGGTATAGTATGTAAGTTTTGGTGTATAAGGCAAAACCATTTGGTACAAATCATACTGTATTGAATTACCTATTCTCGAACCAAACCAAGTATACATATGTACAAAAACTATAATTATGTACCTCAGGATTTATTATGGGAAAAAGATCTCTCTTTACTTGGTGGTGTTTCCTATGCTCTCCAATTAGGGGTGCACAAGTTTGGCCTCGTAGGCCCGAACCCACCTTGGCCCACCCAGAGCCCGATAGGGCCTGGGTTGAGATACCCTAGCCCTGAGGGCGGGTCAGGGCTAGAAATTTTTGACTCTGAGTAAGGGTCAGGTCGGCTAGGGACTAGGGTTGAGGCTTTAGGTTGAGCCCAACCCTGAAGTTATACTATACAATATATATTAATATAATATATATGGGAGAAAGTTATCTGTTCGGTAGTGTGGCCTATGCCAACACTCCCATGAGTCAATCTCTCTCCTCCCCATTTGAAAAGACACCTATGCCCCTTGTTTTGAGGAGGAGAGAGATAAACACATGGGAGTGCTGGCGTAAGCCACACTCCCAGACAGAAAACTGCTTCCCAATGCATAAATTAGACGATTGTTCTCTAGTTAGGAGCGTAGGTTGTGCCCATACACATGGGGCGTCATTTCGGCCATTCAGGGGGTGGGGCGGTCATTTCACCCACCCCCATGTGTTTGGGTGCATCCTGCGCTGCGACAAGAATATTTGGCCATATACATTATAAATTTTAAATGTCACACATATTTTGTTATTTAATATATTATAATAGGAGAAAGAACTCTACTTGGTTGCGTGGGTAGTACATATTCCAAGTAGCCTGGTTTACATCCATTAGATTGGAATCATTTATTATTGTCTATTAGATTTGATATAGGTATTAAATTAACAATTAAAGATTAATTTAATAATTAAATACCGATCTAATTGGTAATCCATTTCTTCTTCTTCTTCTTCTTCTTCTTCCCATTTCTTCTTTGCAAGACCCCACCGCCCCACCTGCCCACCCCATCCTCCGCAACCCAATCCCTATATCTAGATCTCATTTGAGCATTCCATAAAACATCATTAGTATGAAGTTTGGAGCTCCATCTCAAATTGTATATGTCATTGACTTAGCTGCATGTTCCTCAAAATACTCTCCAGATCAACCTTCTCCCACACACATCTGAAGCACCACAGTGAATGGATTCCCAATCTTTGTGGCTTAAGGAAAACTCAGTCGAAATATTATTTCCAGATCACAAGAGCAGTTGGTCTCTTCGGATTTTAACTATTAAGCTTAGTATACCTTATTTACTTCAATTTTAATGTTATCTAAACTTTGATTAGTAGACGAGTTTCTTTGGCCTTATAAAGCTGTGGAAGTCCCATCTAGAGGCGAGTCCCACACCCCCATAGAGGGTTCAGATCCCCAGGTGGGTAGCAGATCTGAACTCTTGATGGACTTGCATAATTAGAAAAGATCTCCGAGATTATATATGTTCTAGTGTTTTGAAGAATCAGAGATAGAAACAGTTGGCTATACTTGTCAAGAATATAGAAATAATGCAAGTCAAGATGACAACTTCCGGTTGTTGAACTTTAAGTTTATGGAAAGAAACAAAACAAAAGAGGCATTAATGTAAGAAAGTGATTGAGATTAAATACTTGTACGAATTTAAGAAGGCTCTTAGATATTTCAAATGGAAAATAAGGATGGTGAAAACTACATATCGGCAGAATTAACATATAATAAGTGGTGTAAAAGGAGAAACCCCACAGTTGATTGACCAGACTTAAGTCCAACCTGGATAGCTGGGAGGATACGTCTGGGCTAATTAATGAGGTGTCAAATTTTGGCTTCTAGCTAGTTGTACGCCAACCTAACCGACGCTACGCTACAAATACAATGGCCGCCGTGATGGTCATGTCCTCTAAATACTTTTGAAGTTTGAATTAAGAAGTCTTCTTCTTACTAAAACCTAAAAACTAAAAACTGAAAAACTAAAACATTCTTCTGTAGAAACTAACTTTTATAAATTCAGCCGATCAAGATATATTCATGTAAAAGTTTTAGTCATTATTTCTAATATATTCATGCAAACTAACATTCCTCTATGAACGTTTGATTGTTTGAAATTAATTCGTTCCAAAGTTCTTTCCATCTCAAGACCTTCTTCTTTGTTTCTTCGATGCTTCCCTTCCCTGGTGGACCTTAAATGGTTTTTCTCCTCCCAAAGGCTTACACAAGAGAAGGACCAATGGACACTTAGGTAATAGCATCCACAACCTGCTCGAACAATCACTATCATACCCCAACCCCCATCCTAGGGTTTTGATATGACTAGGATGCTTACCAACATCCTAACCACTACAAGGATCTCGATGCAGTGGTTCGAATCATAGTCAACTCAAAATACAAATATCATATGTACATCAGAGTGCGAAAAAGAAGCACGTTTACTATAGTAGCAAAAGTATAAACAAGAGTGCGGAAGCGTATATCATCATTAAAGGGGATTCAAACATTTAAGTGATAAGTAATTCCATATATTACATTTTATCTCAAAAGGGTCAACTAAAGGCTAAAACCACAACAAATAAAATTATAAGGTTTACACAATACAAATGATAACATTCAAAGGAATAAAAGATAAGTTCCCTCGATCCAAATGCCCCCATTGGCACAGTTATCAATAGCTACTCAGCATCATAGCCCAAAGTCATTGGCTACGCATCAGCAATACCGAACAAAACATAACCAAAGAAGGAGCACCATCAAAATATTACCTGCAAACACATCTAAAAAGTTTGCGCAAAGAGGGGTTAGCTCCACTGAGTCCAGTGAGAGGATGGGAAACAAAAAAACGATAACACATAGTCCATGATGCATGAATTAGTTAGCAATATTAGTCACCTAGCAAATATGTCTTCGTTACCAGGTTCTTGCTACTGCAACAACTCGGGAAACATCACGAATCACTTATCTTATCACCGCGATGCAACCTCAATTCTTACCTTGGGATGTCGGTCAAAGCCACTTGCCACCTAGAGGCAGACCCCAATAACCAATGTTCATCCCTGACCTGGCCTTGTATCACTCCTCAGGCACACAGGGAGCTTTGTTACCCAACATCTAAACCCCTATTGGTAAGGGTCGCAGCAAGGGGAACATAACCCTAACCGCAATACTACATGAACTATCGTATTGAGAGATATTCCGGGTGCATCAACGTCTCATATATACCATCTAGTACTCGGGTACCAGTACAACATGACGCATGACAGACCAATTATAAACATGATGAAAGCATTAATAAGCCACATTCATAACACATACATTCAGAATTTCCACAAACATGGTTATATAATGCAAGAATGAGTATGCATGAGAAATGACATACAAGCATAATATAATGCAAAACACTCCCAAAATAAATCAAATCCACACCCACTCACCTATTGGTTTGCGAATAGAAGGTTAAGATTCGTCCTCTGATCGTCACCCCACACACATCACCTTAGTTGTTTTAGACGCCTAAGAAGGTGCGAAAAGATGTTAAAAACATGAAGGGAAGGTCCCCTAGCATTCCCTAAACACTGTCCAAGTATAAGGCTCAAAAGGGCAGGGGTGGATTTTCAGTAAGATTCTATAGTACCTGCTACCTGGTGAAAAGCCGATCCAGGCAGTAGTCTCATAAGGCTAGCGGATTCTCAATCGGATTGTCTTGGGGGAGAATCTGTATGAGAATCTGCCTGAGGTTAAGCCCGGGATTTTGAGGTCTTCACCTCCAATTTTCATTTGTATTGGATCCTAAGGATCCAAGGGCTAGGGGGAAGTATCCTAGGGTCCTTCGAGTTTCCAAGAACCTATTAAGGCCAAGCATCTGGGATTTGAGGGTGAAACCAATAATGAATCCAAAACTGGGGTTTTAGTGGAAAAGAACCTTAAGGTTTTAAAATGGATTCTAAGGGCGGTCAATGGGTAATCAAGGGGTAGCCCTTAGCACCATATTAGATAACCCACTTAGTGTATCTAGAAGTCATTAAAGGTTGTAGTTAACCCCCAATAAGATCATCAACAGCCTACAAAACATCCACGAACAAACAAGGTCGCCGGGGTAAAATAATTTCAATTCTAACATTGCTGTCAAAACATAACAGTTAGGTTTGGGCCCCATTTCTAGGACTTTACACTTCAATTTGGTCAAAGTTTGATTCATAAGAATTGCATCCCTTTAAGTCAAGTTTACAATGTAATTTGAATCGCGTTGATACGATATGTATCGACCAAGTTATGGCCAAAACAACGAGCAGAGGTCGAGTGGTTACAATACCCTGTGGATGTAACAGTACCAGAATCCCGGTGAAAATCTGACCAAGGCAGTAGCTTCTTAAGGCTGGCGGATTTTCAGATGGATTTACCAGAGAGTAAATCTAAGTTATAATCCACCCACCTGTAGATCCGAGAATCCAAAGTTTGAACCCTCCAAATCCATTCCCCTTGGATTTTAATGCCCCAAGGACTTGGGGGAAGTGTCCTAGGGTCTCCTAGGGTTAAGTAAACCTATTTAAACTGAGGTATTGGTGGGCTCAATGGATTGAATCCACCATGAACCGAAATCTAAGGTTTTGATGAAAAGAAACCCTAAGTTTCTAAAATGGCTTTAATGGAGGTTTAAAAGCATTCAAACAAGTGGGCTTTAGCACCACACAAGGTCATATAGTGGTCCTACAATAGTAGCTTCCATTCCAGGTAGAACCCAAGGCCAAACCTACCCTAGGTCAAACCCAAAACCCAAAATGGAGGGAGAAGAATGGAGTTTAAAAGCACCTACCTTGAGCTGCCAAGTGTGAGGAACAAGAACTGCACCTCCAAGGTGCCACCACTCCTTCTCCTTTCTTCTTCCTTTCTTCCTCTTCCCCTTCTCTTTCTCTCCTTCTCCTCAGCTTCCCTTCCTTGTTTGGACAACAATAGGGGGGGGGGGGGGAAGCATGATGTGTAAGAAGAGGACAGAAAGGTTCCCCCCTTCCTCCCTTCTCTCCTTCCTTCTCCTTCTTTCTTTCTTTTCTTTCTTTCCAGTATTTGGCTGGGGGAGAAAAGAAGAAATAGCTGAAGAGCTCAGCCATTTATAACTTAAAGTGGCCTTCGGGCCTGTTTGCCTTAGCCCCCTTAAAACCTAAAACTCATTATTCTTTAAATTAGGACCCCAAAAACTCATTTTAGCTTAAGTTGGGCCTTGAGAGCCCACCTACATGACCCAACATAGAAAGATAGGTTGTAGATGGGGTCCACAGTGCATGGGGACATCACACACTTGCACGGATCATAAGACAATGGGTCCCATCAACCAATACCCCATCATGGGCAGTACAGCATGGGTGGATTCTCGGTCGGATTCTCACAGAAGAGAATCCGTATAAAAATCTGCCCTTGTTGAAGACCTTTTTAACCTCAAACAAGCCCCGGGCCTTGGTCCGCACTTCAAGGACTTCAAAGGGAGGGTGAGTACACATAATATTTTAGGTTAAAAGCTTATCCTTGGGTGGTCTCATTGCTCATCAAAGAGTGATTACCTTCCTTTTGTTAAAACCTTCCCCTTGGCTGCCACGACCCAAGGTCATAGGCGTCGACAGTTGGCAGCGTCACAACACCTACCAATGAGAATTCAATTAGCCCAAAAAATTAGGGTGTATTTTGGGTGTGGGTATAACAATCATAGCTAACATTACGAATTTATAGCAGCCAAGAGACTAAGAGATTGTAAGCATAGAGACCCCCATTTTCCATCAATCTGAAATTCCAAGGATAGTTCTTGCATTTGAAGCAGATTGAACGACATCTATCAACCACATCAGCTTTGATATCCTTAATAATATATATATATATATTTTTTTTGCTAAAGGTCTGCAAAAATATATTAAGAATTAAAGTAAAATTACAAGTGTTTAACGTCCAAGCATACCAAGACGAATACAAGAAAACAAAAGAAAGAGAGAACTAACCCACCTACGGCATAGCCATGTGCAGGAAAAGCTCACCCTTAAAGAGATAGACCCAAGAAAAGCTCTAAGAAAATTGGAACCGAGGCCGACCTAGGATATCCTCCATTATGGCATTGATCGCAAAGTAGGAAAAAATTGACGTTTGGGGGAGAGATTCACCCTACTTCGTAGCAGATTTAGCGAGATAGTCTGCAACGTACAGGATTTGCTTCCCTAAAGCAATGGGTAATTTTCCAATGTATACGCTCCATGAAGGGAAGAAGAGCATTCTAGTCCTGTCTAATAAACCAAAGGATCGATCTAGACTGTATAGCCAAAACAGCAGCTGCAAAATCACTTTCAATCCAAATCTTCGAAACACCAAGGGCCTCAACCCTCAAAAGACCCTGAATTACATCGTCAAATTTTGCCACATAATTCATCTTGACACCTAGGAATAAACTGAAAGCTAACATGGGGAAACCCCAGCTGTTTAGAAGAATACCACCCGTGCCCGCTCTGCCTGGGTTGCCTAGTGAGCACCCATCCACATTTAATTTAACCCAGTTCGAGAATGGGTTACACCAAAAAACCTCTCTGGTTAAATTGGAAGGCTTGGGAATAATAGGAATTTTAACATAAGTGTCATAAGAGAAGTCTAAAATATTTTGCATCGGGGAACTAAAGTAGTGGGCCAAATCTCTAATGCATCTCAGGATGGCTTGAAAAGTTAGAAAAGCATGTTTTGCCTTTTCCTCAAACCTTCTTCCATTCCTTTCCGCCCAAATTAAAAAAAGAATCAAAACCACACCAACCAACCAGACTTCCTTCAAACCCATCAATTTCAAGTTCCACTTCCACCACAAAACCAACTCTTCATAAGAAGAGGGTGAAGGCCATTGAAGACCAAAATTCACCAAGAATGAATTCCAAATATGACGGGCATAAGCACAATCCAGAAATAGATTGGATTTCAATTCCAAGGCATTGTGACATAGATCACATCTTGATGGGAGATGCACTCCCAACGATAATCTCCCAATGTCATCTATTTTTCCACTCCCTCCAAAATTCTTAGCCACCCAACTGGCTATCACCATGATGTCATTGCCAAGCATATGAGCTGATGAGCATTCCATAAAAACCTCCTCTCCAAATCTTATTTGTATAACTACATTAAAAAAAAAGATGAATCCTACTCTCAAGGCCTGCCCAACAGAAACAAGTGTAAGGTCGGACTTGGATATTCCTTTTGGGAAGTTGATCTATAGTTGGTAAAGCATCCTTGAGACAACGCCAAGCTATGAAAGAGTGTTTTGGAATGTTACAAAAGAACTAGATTGCCTCCCTCCATTCCACCTTGGGAGCTAGGCCTCAAACCAAATTCCATGCAGATTTAATAGAAAAAAATACCTGAAGAATTTTCTCTTCACACCACTCTGTTCTCTTCCCCAAAAGATAATTTAGGAATGCTAGCAATTTTACCCCAAACCTCTTGAAGATCTCTAGAAATCGCTGGTCCAAGATCCCAGTTACCATTCCGAAGGATAGAAACAAGGAGAGCATGCATGTGGGAGCTGGCTTCATATCGAATGCGATCTCCATAAACAAAAGGAAGAACACCATCTGCGTGCCAAGGGTCAAGCCATATTCGGGTGGAAGTGCCATTTCTGATAAGGTGTTGCAACATTCCTTCAACTCTATGCCGATAGTTCAATATCTTTCGCCACACCTAAGAACAATTCTAAAGAGGCTTCACTGTCCATAGGGAGTCGTCCTTCAAATACCTGTGATACACCCAATCAACCCATAGGCTTTCTTGTTTTTTTTTTTTTTTTTTTTTGCCCCAATCCACCAGATTTGTTTTAGGATACCTGCTAAATTCATTTCTCGAATCCTCTTAACACCCAAACCACCTTCCCCCTTAGGCTTGCAAACAAAGTCCCAAGAAATGTAGTGAATTTTTCTTTCTAAGTTGGGACCTGACCAAAGAAAATTTGAAAACATCGATTCAAGCCTCTTAATGATCTTACCTAGAAGTTATATTTTTTCATTTGACAAAGTCCGATTAAGCTTAGTAAGTGGACTATATAGGAAACCTTTAACGTCGTAATTATTAGCTCACTACCCTCAACATAAGCCTATGTATGCAACCCAAAATTTTAATTAAGTGAAAGTTTAGATCAAATCAAAGTTTTCAGAATTACTGTCCGTGTCATCCTTAATTAACGACTAATGTACGAAGGTCCTGTTGAAGTGCATTATACCATGAGCTAATTGGCTAGACAGCTTTGATCAGGATTACAGATGGCAATAAAGAGTGAAAACATAACGTTCAATACAAGATGGATCGGGTAGTTGAGTTTGCCTTTCAAATTTGATAAATCTCGAACCAACATGGTCCCTTTTTTTCTTTTTTGTTAGATCATATTGAGAGCCCATAGGCCACTAGGGATTGGCATCCCAACTTAGGAAAGGGTGGCAAGGGTGGGGTGTGAGGGAGGGGGCAAGAGGGAATAACAGGATGTTGTACATCCGATGGGGGAAGAGTTGAAGGCCAACTCTCTATTGCACTAGCAGCCACCACCACGTCAAGCAGCACTTCCAGTCCCCTCTCCATTTGCAAGTAGAGGCCTAGCATAGTCATCTATTGTAGACGCTGAATTTTGTCACCCCTGATGATGACAACAACATGACGTGGATTGACATAGTACCTCTCTTAAGAAGTACTCACCCCACAACCACGTAACCTACCCCACCATGACCTCGATAAGGTTTGGATAAACTACTTTAAGTGCAAAATACTTGATGCTATCTAGTGGTGCAAAAGTAGCTTTAAAAAGAGTGTTGAAAGTCCTTTGGCACTAAAACAGGGTTAACACTTGTTTTGAATTTTAAAATATTTTTGGACTAAAACATAGAACAACACC
Source organism: Telopea speciosissima (assembly GCF_018873765.1). Lineage (NCBI taxonomy): Eukaryota > Viridiplantae > Streptophyta > Magnoliopsida > Proteales > Proteaceae > Telopea > Telopea speciosissima. The sequence goes on along the minus strand of NC_057919.1, from coordinate 30,770,343 downwards.
TACAACATTGTATAGTGCTAGGAAGACGAGTCCAAAATTGCACGAAACAATCCGATGTCTGGGCACGAACAAGCCGTACCCAGCGTACAAGGCTCCCGTGTTTAGCATGATCTGGAGAGGGTCAAATGTACGCAGCCTTACCCCTGCTTTCAAAGAGGATGTTTCCAGGACTTGAATCCTTGACCAAGCATTCAACAAGTGAGCACTTGACCAACGCGCCAAACAATAAAATAAGACATTTTTGGCACCAGAAAGAAGATCCGGGATCCATTTATGGACCCACAGATCTATGGACCATAAAGTGTTCCACAGATCACTTTATGATTCCATAAATACATGGAACCCTTTTTTGGGTCCATTTACAAAACCATCTCAAAAAAATCTCAAAAAATCCTAATTTGAAACCTATAAATACTTCCTTCTATTGAATATAATCAAATTTCTCTGGCCCAGAGCCATTTTTTTGAGAGTTTTCCACTTGTTTTAGTGTTATCTTGAAACTCGATGTCCCTTGGCCTTGCAAATAGTCCCTTGATAAGCCCCTCGATGTCCTGAATCAACAAGAATGGGAACCTACCTGATTTAGCCTAGAATTACGTGTGTGGTCCACTTCTAAGCTCAACCTTTTTTAGGAAGTATAGTCCTTAAAGCGAGAGAGAGAGAGAGAGAGAGAGAGAGAGAGAGAGAGAGAGAGAGAGAGAGAGAGAGAGAGAGAGAGAGAGAGAGAGAGAGATAGTCAATCCCCCTCCACCTGAGCCAGGGTTCTACCCCAATTTTGTCAACTAAATGCATTCGATAAGTTAGAGTTCTACTGGAATTTCGTCAACAAAATTCGCCCAATAAGTCCGGGTTCTGCTCGAATTTCATCAACAAGAGTCATTTTATAAGTCAGGGTTTTAGCAAAATTCCATCAATAAATCTTGTCTGATAGAGCCAAAGTTTTTCTGATTTTTTTATGCGAAAGTTCACCCAAGAAGCAGGGAATCTACCATTTTTATCCTCGTTGAGGGTCGTACTTAGGTAAGTTCACCCCTCATTTCATTTCAAATTGGCATAATGTAGGTCTTTAAAGTAACCTGTTTTAGCATAAATATTAGTGTGTTTGCATATGATTAATGTATGACTTGTATCATGATTGCATATATAAATATTAGCCTCGCATGTTGATATAGCATACTTTGTTTTGAGAGAATCTTTGAGCCTTAACATCTAATAGAATGGCCGGCTCATCCGAGAGGATTGTGCTGCATAAAACCTTCCTATCTCCATAACCTGACCTCTTACTCATACTTTGGACAGACTATATGGAATCAATCGTAGCCCTATCCTTAACTAGGATTTGGGCTACCTATATAGGGTTCTAGGCCCATAAAATCCTAGGTGACAACTCCTTTTATTTCTAAATTGTGCATCCCCCGCACCACATCATGTTTCATTTGAGTCACTAAAGAGGGACCAACTGTGAGGACAAATGGTCATGGCAGGGTATCGCCACTATATCCTCCACCTCATCCCTCTTTGGGGAGAAGAGAGAGGTGTTACTTGTATGTAGGGAGTCGCCACCTAGAGGAGGGTCTAGGACCCAAAATTTGTATGTAATGACTCTCATGCGATGTCTGTCTGGGGACAAATGGTCCGTTGATCTAGGTACGGGTCAAGTTACAGTCCAAAAAAGGTATTAGGCACCCCAGTCCGTCCGGACTTGCCGGTCTTTCTATTGCTAGGCATAGGTAATGGCATAACATGCTTTTGGGGAGAATGCAAGGTACACAAATCATAAAGAAATAAAACGTGACAATGAGCAAGAGGGACATACTCGGAGGTTCGACTACAAGGCAGGGGTTAGTATACAGGAATGTAAAAAGGACTCAAAGACCGATGGGATCTAAGCATGAATGACTCTAATCTAAATATGGATAAGAGAAGAATATGAAAACAGGGATGATAGTTCAATGTATAAGCAGGGAACAACATAGAAATTGAAAATAAAGCAAGTAAACATATATGCATATACAGATATATGCATGAAGGAATCTTAGACTACAGGAGATGAGGATCATGGAGATATGTATGCATGTAGGTAAGATGCAACATAAATGAAATATAAGAAAGGGAAAGATAAGGAGTATGGGTGATCGCCATCTAGAGAGATGGGATCACCTTCCTCTAGAGATGCAAAACAAAGTAAAAGTGAAAACGTGTATTAAATAGAATCAAGAGGCTAAAGGCGGCCTATCTAGTTGAATGAAAATGATGATGTAGAGGTTTTTCTTTCGTAAATCAGGAGATTTGTACGTAGAAGTATCGCCACTTGTAGGAGGCTTCTCTTGTCTTTTTATAAGCGGACACTTCGTTTTGAAGCCGAGATTACTGGATTGGTGTCTCCAAACCTTGATCTTGAAGTCTCAAGTAGGATTATGGTGCTCAAGGGGTGAAGGGAGTGGTAGTTTAAGGCCAAAGCTTCAAAGCTCTTGAATGAAGGCTAAGTATGGGTGTAAGAGGGCATGGTCTGAACTGGGAAATAAGAAAATCTTATAGGAAGCGCATGTAAGGTTCATGTAAACCTCCTCAATGTGAGAGGAGGTGTATATATAGATGTGGAGGGGTATGTGCACTCTCAAATTCGTATAGGTATGGCTAGATTAATCTGGATTGTCCATGAAAGGTATCTTTGGATCGACGATGGATCTAAAGTCAAGGTAAGGACCAATGGATGGGTGGCATGTGTTTAGTTGCCTTAGGAAGGGTTTTTTGGAGGCCTAAGGGAGCCAAGATTGAGATCTAAGGTGCCAAAAATAGGCTTGGTTATGAAAAGAATCGCAATCGAAGTCAAACATGGTAAGTTTTGGCTTCTCAGATTTACAGAGATTTGACATTGAAATTGCTCGAGTCGACATCAAAGTGGGGTATGGTTTACATCGAGGGGCTGTCAATGAACAACACTCAAGGGAAATTGATCTGATGTCGATTGTCATTGTCTGAATGTCAAAATAGGATAGAGAGTAGAAATGGATTGTTAGACAGTGAAGGGGAATATGTCGATGTCAATGGAAGGTGGGTTCAGTTTGGACTCGAGGTCTTTGAGTGTTGATCTAGGTTCGGGTGTCGAAAGGGGTAGTTTGGACTGTTTGGGCTAGGTTTTGGGCTAGGCCAGCCTGGTTCCGAGGGGTCTGGGTCAGGGCTAGCCTTTTCAGGGGTTCTTGGATGGCTTGGAGACTCTGGTTTGGGCTCCGACAAGGGGAAAAGGATGATCGGTATACAGATTCGGGTAGTGTACACTGACGCTAGATCCACAGATACACCGGCTCTAGGCCTTAAAGGGTACTCATCATCGTTACGGGAGACCTCCGGGGGAAAAGATAAAATGAGGTGTCTACACCAACCCCACGAGAAGGCACTTTTGACACCCACAAAGTGTCCCCTGCCCGCATTGAACGTTATAGTGGCGACTCCGTTGGGGAAAGTTTTATGGTCAAGCTTTCAATACTAGATGCTTTTGTTTAAATGCAAATATTATTCTCTCTCAAATATTGTTTGAATGATAACATGTTTGGCTAACCTTTTGTTTGTATCCTAATTATAATAATTGCATCATGCATTATGTTCAGAGTGAAATCAAATGATGAGGGTACTTCCTATTGTGTCTACCCCCGGGGAGGTGAGACACTTCATACTAAGTACTTTGAGATCGGATGATACCCGCTTCTTACATAAAACTATTCGAAGTGAAATCAGGCAATGAGGATGTTCTTTATGGACATTCTGAGTTCAAATGATGGCCACTTTCTGCACTACACTCATGCACACACTCACGTCATAGAATCACTTTAACCACGTGGTTTAATCGTTCAAACCTACGTATAGTCATTGGAAATCTGCGGCTAAGTCACACCCCTTGATACTGTATTTTAATGGTTTAGAATCACCGGCGAGGGTGGTCACGTGTGTGTTGTGAGGTACATTTGATACTTAAATAAGGCATTAGTTTGACCATTCTAAGACCGACTGATCTACTCCCTTGGCATATCAAAGGAACCACATACGCATGACTCGCTTATACAAGCGATAGATATATTGGTTCAGTCAACGGTGATATGTTCTGTCCTATGATCTACCTATTGCATGAATCATGTAGGAAATTAGACCATATATGACTAGGATACACCAAAAGCTAGCTTTGTAGATTGATTGAGGCTCTGATTAGAATTCTCATTGGAATACTCTATTTAGTATAGCATGCCTACAAAAAAGAGATTCTTGAATGGTCCCGTGATAAAAGGCATTATATACTAACAAAGGGTTAAACCACCGAGATATTCTTATCGGAGACACATTTTGTGCTCTTCAGATTAGAACACTTGTAGGTATACTTTATCTGATATAGCATGCCTACAAAAGAGAAACTCAGATTGTCCTCGAAAAGAAAAGAGAAACTCGGATTCCATACTTTATCTGATATAGCATGCCTACGATGAAGGATTTATGGTAAAAGTCAGTCACTTCTTAAGGACGGGGGGGCGGGGGCGATATTTCCCCTCTAATAGGAGAACCGTTCCGAATTTTATACGGATACTGATATCCCTCAGCATAAGATGATATGGTCATATCATCAATTACTTGAATAAGGTAGGGTCAAAGGCAAACAGCGTTTTGTCACATGATCTAACTTTGTCTATTCTTATCCATGAAAAGATCAAAATGCAAAAAAAAAAAAAAAATATCCATTATTAATCCTTTTGTGTCTTCAAATAAAGTCTCTTTTGCTTATATAAGACACGATCCCGCGTCATCAAAATTTCCTGCTATCTGCATGGACCCACCTCAGCAATAGGCTAGTTTGAATCAATCTGATCTGGTCCCCACTCCCTCCATACACCAGAGATTTTGGAATCTCCCTTCTCTCCACTTAACTTGTGATTCAGAGTCCAATCAGGTCATTTCTAGACAAAGACACCATGGATCCATCAAGTAGAGATTTACCCGAAATACAATTAGATCATAAAGTGAGTCTAAAATTTTTTAGAACTAAAAAAAATTTCTTTTTCACTTTTTGAATTTTTTTTTTCGAGTTCTTTTAAAATGGGTTTAAAAAAAGATGGTTGTTTTCGGGGAGAACCAAAAGGAAGTTCCGTTTCCATTCCCCAGACTGTTAAAAAACAAAAATTCTCTTTTTTTCCTTTTGTTTTCATTGGATAACTGGCATGTCCAGTAACTCATGTATGGTATTTGAAACGTCTTCCTAGTTATATCGAGAATCTTTTAGATAAAACTCTTAAAGAATTAGAAGGCCTAGTCACACTCTATGTTCTGAGAAATATTTACCATCCGAAAAGAGGAAAAACCGGAGTCTTTGTCCAAAGAAATGCGTTGAGAAACAGCAGATGAATAGAACCTTTCAACGAGATAGTGTTTTTCAAATCTCTCAAAACGTAATGCTGATTCAGAGGGATCTAACTTTTTCAGAATTGATAAAAAGGGGGATATTTATTATCGAACCGATTCGTCTGTCTATAAAATGGGATGGAAAATTTTTTATGTATCAAACCATAAGTATTTCATTAGCCCATAAAAGTAAACAACAAACTAATCAAAGATACCGAGAAAGCATTGATCTCGATAGCTATGCCACCTACAGAATTTAAAGAACCTAAAGGAGCATGAGTCATATATTCCGCGGAACTCCGTTCTTGCCAAGGTTGTATGTCTTTTTTCAGCCTACTCAAATCCAAACCTTCGGGACCCCTTTAGAGATTCCAACTAGGGGAGCACGGAGATCAGGCTGAGGTGTCAGAAATAAGATTGATCATGGCATATATCTTGCAAACAGTGTAGGGCCAGTCTCAAGGTGACATAGTACCTACTATTGGAAAGCCAATAACCCCCATAGCAACCTTGACAGTGTCCAGGGCACACATCAGAGTTGTGATAGAAGGAGAAGATGTTATGACTGACAGACTGACACCCCTCACGGGTATCCCGAGACTGAAAGGGAATGAAAGAGAGCCAAGTGAGCCTGAGGTCAGTAAGGCTCCAAAGATCAAATTTTGGCAGAACTGCTATCTCAGATTGACCTTTTGCCCTTCCATCTCTAAGAACAAATTTTGTATCGTGTCCTACAGAAATGGAGTGAAGAGTGCCTTAAGCTGTCTCATGAAATTACTCTCCTCACACCAAGGGAAAAACGACATCCTCTAAGATCTTGAAGAAATATATGGAGAGGTTTTTGCCACTAGAAGCATCCTTCGACAAGTTCTTCTAAGTAACCCAGATATATCTCAACAGTCTTACTGGTTGCAATGTCAACAACTTGTGCCAATAACTGGACTAGACCCTATGAGGAAGCTCCTTCAAAACCTACATAATATAGTCGTAATGGAAACTACATTAGTAAAGGATGTCTACCTGACCTAGTTGGCCCAAAATAAATGGCCTTAGAATCCCCTTTGAGAAAATTCTCTGAATCCTCTGACACACCTAAACGGGTTAAGATCTGTTAGGATGCATCTCCAAGAAGGACGGTAGTAGGAGCTTCGACATTGGTTCCTCTCATGGCACAGTAAGACTCGTCGCCCTAGCAGGCTGCATTGTACACTGAGCTGAGAGAAATAGGGCTTTTAGGCACCATTCCTCAACGTTCAATCGGCGATCCTCCCCCAAAATGGTACAATCCAAACTTGTATTGTAATTATCATGACCAAGAGGGTCATCCCACTAATCAGTGCTTCCATCTCCAGCATGCCATCTAGAATTTGTTGGATGCCGAAAAAATTAAACTGTCACCCGAATGCGTTAAACTATAGTCATTAACTTGATGAGCATCAGTCTTACTGGCTGACTTAAAATGGACCTAGCACCCAACTCCGGTTAGAAGAGCACTTTTTTTATGGTAAAAATTGTATAGTCCAATGACGAAGCAGTAGCAGTACTTCACTCTTGTGTAGACGAGATCACACTGAAGACATCACTGAGTCCACATCATTTAGGTCATTAGGCTTTTATTCTGTCAAATTTCTTTTTGTTATCTCACCCGATGCATTTTTTCTATTGGTTATCAATATATGTCTCTTTTTTGTACATCCAACCTCTTTCCTTTTGTCTTCATCCAAATGATATTTTGTGATGATCCTGTAACTTCTTGTCCCAAAAAAAAAAAAACTTGGTTGGTTCAGAATGACCAATTAAATTACATGACATCCCTTGATAATCAATCCAAACTCAACTCATCCCCTCCTATTTGAAAATACACATCTGTCTCCCTCTACAGTAACGGTGTTAATTTAAAACAAACTAAAAAGTTAAATGATAAATTTAACCTCAACCCATTCCTTTGTACAAACTATTTATTTAGTCAAATAAAACAAATGAAGATTCCCTTTCAATGAACCATATTCTTTCACCACTTCACTTTGAGGGATGAAAAATCAGGGAGAGTGAGAGAGAAAAAAAGAAAACCAAGATAGGGAGACTAAGAAATCAAGGGACTTGAGAGTTAAATCAGAAAAGGAAAAGGGAAATAGATCGAGAAATTAGGGTTTTAGTTTCAAAGAGCAAGAGGGAAAAATCAAGGGGAGTCGAGAAAAAAAGACCAGAGAGGGAGAGAAATGCAAAAGAGGTTTTCAAGGTTTGGTTTTCGTCTTCTAGAGCTCAGGCCAGTGTTGCGCCTTCCCCAATCGAAAGTTTTGGGTCCCTCTTCTCCTTCTAGATCAATCGGGAAACTAGAGTTCTTTTGCTATAATCGAACATTGCCATTGGCTGGAGCTTCACCAGTCTTGTAGAGATAAAGATAAAAGCATCTGTAGTCAGCACCTTCACCTCCACCAATCTCAGTCTCACACTCTTACCCTTACTGTTAACAATGCTATTGAAATGAAACATGAAACCCCATTTATAAAAGAGGAAGAAAAAACTAGAAAGTAAAGAGTAAACCAACCTTAGAACTAAAGTATAAGACCTCTCTGGTTCTCTTCTCTCCCTCTTTCACAATTCAAAATTCACACATGCATGAGAGATAAAAGGCAAAATCGTGAATTTAGAACAACGATCTCGGATTTCCTCTCACTGGAGTCGGAATTTCTTTCGTCAATTCTTGGATCTTCTTCTCTGATGCATGACTAGTGGAGATTGAGTTGCAGGTCATGTGATGAAGAGCGTGGTGTGAGGAAGAGGATCGATTTTGGGGTTTTTAGATCCAAGGGTAAAAAAGGTAACTCTACATTGGTAAGGGAAGTTTAGGGATTTAAAAATATTTGACTTATAGACTTCATAACTTAACTGTATAAAACTAACAGGGAGGACTAAGTTGCTACTGTAGGTACAACGAGTGTTGATCGGTTTTGATCCCACCCTTGCGCGGTGGTTCTAACGCAGGACTTACCAGAAGTTGATATCCCCATCTTAACGACTCGAATTAGATGTATGTGGAACTGACAGTGACATGATGTCACGTCTGTCTGAGGTGGGAGGGAATGCAAAATTTAAAATAAAAGGAAGGGACTCACCATCTAGGTTGTGAAAGGCCTAGAACCCTAAATGGGTAGCCAAAATCCTGGTTAGAGGTTAGGGCTACGATTGATTCCAAATGATCCGGCCAGAGAATGGGTAAAAGGTCAAGTTACAGAGATGAGAAAGTTTTACGCACCCCATTCTGCTTGGAGGAGCACGCTGGTCCTTCGTATTAGATGCTAGGGTTCAAAGATTCTCTCAAAATAATCTCTCATATAACAATATGCAAGGTTAATCCTGATTAGAAAGTCATGCATCATATGGGCTCAGAAATTCATTGAGTATGTAAACCAGCATAAAATGGTAAAATTACCAAAATGCCCCTAGAGGGCATAAATGCATAAAATGCATGTAAAGTCATGTTTGAACAACACTATTGATTAAAGTATGACTAAATACATTAAGAACATGCATGTGAGATATTTAAAATATCAAAAAGGCAAATCACCCTAAAATGGCAATAATTACCGAAATTCCCCTGGAGGGCATAAGGCATAAAAGAGCTGAGAAGTCATATTTGAACATCACCACTGATCTAAATATGACTATATAGATTAATAACATGTACGTGAGGCATTCCAAACACCTGAAGTGCAATCCAATATAAAATGAATAACTACCAAAATGCCCCTAGAGAGCAAAAAGACATCAATTGCATGAAAAATCATATTTAAACATCCACTGATCTTAAACATGGCTAAATACATTAATAACATATATGTTAGGTATTCCAAACACTTGAAGTGCAATCCAACATAAGATGACAATAATTACAAAAACATCCCTTGAGGGCAGCATTGATATTTTATGTGAAGAAAATCATATTTAAACATCACCACTGATATTAAACATGACTAAACACGTTTTTTTTTTTGCTAAAGGTCAGCAAATTATGCATTAATATAATGAGTAAAATACAAGTTCATGAGGGTCCCCAGGTAGGGGACTCCAAAGATACAGAACCATCCTAGGCACTATGCCTACAATAGACTAGTTATAGGACATCCCCGAAACCCCACCTTCGGCATTGCCATCAACAGGAAATCAAGGAGTACCTACAGAAGCACAGATCAGAGGACCATCATCAGAAACGAAAACGACTCCTCTCTTGCAAGTCCCATTCAATCTCATAGTGAGCATAGGGTGGTGCTTTATCCCATTGTTGAGAGGTGTGAGTAGCAGCACATTTCTTAGCAATAATGTCAGCAACTGTGTTTCCCTCCCTGTAGCTATGAGTGATTTCCCACCTGATGCCTTGGAGATAGTTTGCCACGCCAAACCAGGCCTGTCTGAATTTCCAGGGGATGTTCTCCTTTTTTATAGCTGCGATGACTACCTCAGCGTCACATTCAATCCACAAACGTATAATGTGCCTGTCAAATGCCATCTGTACACCAATAAAGAAAGCCATAAATTCTGCAGTATGGTTTGTAGCAATTCCCAGGTATTCTGCATAGCTTCCTACAGGCTGTCCTTGGGCATTCCTAAAAATACCGGCGGCACCAGAATGACCCGGGTTCCCCAGTGAACATCCATCAATGTTCAGCTTCACCCAATCAAAGCTCGGCTTTTTCCACAAAACTTCAACGAATTCATTAGCCGTGCCTATGGGAATGCAGCTCCAATATCACGTGCAATCTGCAGGTCTTGCATAGATTTGATGGCGCACTTCATAAAGGATGAAGCATCTCTAAGATCTGATTTGACACTACCCAGGATGGTATTTGAAGTCTTCCCCTACCCCTCAAATCGCCTCTTGTTTCTTTCATTCCAGATTTGATAGGGAACTAAAATTAACCCTGCCATCCATACCTGTGGTAGAGGGGTGCATGTGGCCTTGTCTTTCCACCATATATAGAGGTATTCCAAATACCAAAAGTGCACTCCAACATGAAATAGCATTTTTACCAAAATGCACCTGGTGGGCAGATTGATACCATATGAAACACCTCAATTACTATGTATAATAAAGAGGCTGTTTTAATGGCCTACATTATGCCAAATTAAAATAGAGTAAGTGAAATACCTAAGTACAACTTTCCACAAGTATGAAGTCCCTCAAGAACTCATATTAGATCAAGGGTCCCACTTTAGAAAAGAAATAAAGAAATCATGTGACAAACTGAACATCCAAAGACCTATGAACCCCAATTCATTCTGACCCAACTCTTCACATAACTGAATTTAGGGTAAAAGAAAGACTTGACACCTCACAAAAATTACCCTAGATCTAGGCTTGTCAACCGGTACGGTACCAAAAATAGGTGCCCAATACCGATACCATACCGTATCATTTCGGTATGGCTTTGGTACGGTATAAAAATAGTATAAAAAAGGGTATGAATTCGGTATGGAAAACGGTATGTGGTGTGTGAAGTCAGAGAGTTGAATGTATTTAGAAAGGTATAACTAGTAAAAATGCAGGGGGATCCGTGACCTTATCGTGCTTTAGTTATTAATGACATGTGACAGTTTGACAGAAAAAGATGGTTTATTGTTTTATGTACAAAACCATTTAATAGATGGTTTTATGTACAAGACATGTGACAGTCTAATAGTAATAAAGGCTGGATATAATTTTTCGGTTGTTTATTGTTTCAAATTGTTTGGTCAAGTCCCTCGGCTGCCTTTACTGATGATTTATTTAAT